>NC_056751.1:634149651-634294651 GCF_019279795.1 Protopterus annectens
GCACAGCCCTCTTAAGGTAACACCACAGTGGGCCATTTCAAAACTTTAATTTTCTTCTGGTTAAGCAATTCTTTTGTTGATTTGGATGTATGCTTGGAGTCATTGTTGTGTTGAAAGGTGAAATTCCTCTTAATCTTCAGCTTTCTAGCAGACACCTGAAGGTTTTGGGTCAAAAGTGACTGGTATTTGGAACTGTTCATAATTCCCTCCACCTTAACTAAAGCCCCAGTTCCATCTGAAGAAAAACAACCCCAAAGCACGATAGTGCCACCACCATGCTTCACCTTGGGGGTGGTGTTCTTTTGGTGATGTGAAGTGCTGTCTTTGCGCCAAACGTACCTTTTGGAATTGTGGCCAAAAGGTTCAACCTTGGTCTCCTCAGACCATAACACATTTTCCCACATGCTTTTGGGAGACCTGATGTATTGTTTTGCAAATTTTAGCCGGGCCTGGATATTTTAGTCTTGCAACCCTACCCCATTTCCTAGCTATATGGAGAATACGGGAAATTGTTGTCACATGTAGTACACAAACAGTACTAGCCAAAAATTCCTGAAGCTCCCTCAGTGTTGCTGTAGGTCTCCTGGCAGCCTCCCTGAACAGTTTTCATCATGTCTTTTCATCAATTTTAGATGGATGTCCAGTTCTTTGCAACATCACTGTTGTCCCTTTTCTCTACTTTTGATGACTGTCTTCACTGTGTTCCATGGTATATCCAACGCTGTGGAAATTTTTTTGTATCCTTCTCCTGACTGATACTACCTTGCAAAACAGGACAAACCCCTTCCCCTCCTGCAATCCTCTTTTCCTTACACTGGTAATGCTCCATAGATCAGCTAACCTCAAACCTGTAGAGTTTGTTCCAATGAATTCAGACTTGGCACTTCACCCACTGAGTGATCTTCACACAGCCACCTAAACACTGATATAACACAAAGGAATCAGTGATGTGCACTGTGTTGGCAATGCACTGTACATAAAAAGCAATATTTTAAAGGTCACAAGGGCAACAGTTTGAATTATGTCACACCATAACAAGAACTGAAGTATCTCTGAACTGGAAAAGATTTGACATACAAAATACTGGAATTATTCCCTTGTATCTCAGATGGATTCAGATACAATAAGTTGGAAGTGGGATTTACATTCTTGGTTAATGAATTGCAAATGATCTGCATACACGACCTGACTACTAAGCAGCTCTGAGCAAACCATATAAACCAGTCCAAAACTCCAAGGCCACTTTTAAAAGCAAGTATTTGCATCTAGTCAGCCAAAAAATACAGAATTAATTTTGGCCACGTACAATACCAAGACAAAAAAGGATGCGCCACTTTTGAGTAATCAGGGGGCTTGGACCTCTTAAAATGGTTAACTGTTGGATGTTACATTAGATTTTTACATACATAGCACCATTCAGGGATTGTAGATGCTCAATGAAAATAAGACATATTCTAAGTAAGATAAATACACTAACCAACAAGCTCACCATTTTACAGGAGGGCAGAGCAAGCAAGCAAAAGCAAGATGAAATTACTAACACATAGACCAAAAAAGTAAACCCATGATAGATTAACATAGAACATCAAGACTATGGTAAGAACAGTGGTATTACTAAATTTACTGAGCTGGTTCCATTCTACTAGGCAGCTGCAAATCTAAGTAACAGGGTCTAAGAAGAAGTCAAGGGAGTGGTGCTTGGTTTAGAGAAAAAAACTGTCAATGAGATCAAAGGCTTTTAGTAACTTGATTAAAGAAGCTAAAGTAAGTCATCTATCACGCATGGTGCCCCTTGCGTCAGCAGTAAATTTAAAGGCTGTTCCTGTGCTGCCTCTCTGAAAGCCACAATGGGCTTAAGACAGCTGAGTGAGAAGGTAATTGAAAGCTTTTTTTTTTTGGGGGGGGGGGGGGTAAGTGTTCAAAGATCTTATTAAAATAAGGAAGTACAAAACAGAAAATAGATAATGCACTGGAATTATGTCCTTATTATTACTGGAGTTACAGCAGTAACTTACCAAGAACAGATCTGTGTACAGAAGGGGTCATTAGCATAGCATGAGAAAGTACTAAAGCATTAAAAAGAATCATCTTTACTATTACTTTGTTAACCTGGTAAACAATCAGGGTACAACTGCCTCATGACTGCACTGTCTAAATTAATGGCTTGCTCAGAATTGCAGAATAGGCAAATGGTAAAAAAAAAATCATGAAATCAAATCCGGGGCTACACAGTGAAACTAATGATCTAATAGCAGCTTTAATTTTCTAAACAAAACTGCCATGCATGTGAATTCCTGTGGAAAAAATCATTTTAAATTTTGTTTCTTTATTTAGTTTTCTAGGATAGCAGCTGTGCCTAAACACTGCAACATGGGGTCATTTCTATAAATATTAGGTCTTGGGAAGAAGCATCAGCAACAGTCCCTTGGGTCACCATAAGGGCTATGGCTGCATTACTTTATTAGGATCATACAAAATCAAATGCTCAGAATAGTATGTGATGATTTAATAAAGATGTATCAAAATCCAGCTATGCAGATGGAAACTGAAGTGTGTATAACTAGACGTGTGTGACAGTTGTAACCAAGGAATATTTTAGCAAAACTCCAGCTTTACTCCATAGCATATCGCCTACTCTGAGGTGATCTCTGCCTAACATATAAAGCTATGTCAAACCCAGAGCTGTTGGACATGCTTCACCTAAAGAAATCCCAATCCCTCCTAGCTACATGCTCTAGGGACCTAAACCTTGTCACCACAATAAACAGGACACGCTGGAGGGATAGATTCTTGTCCCAGAGACTTCCTATACTCTGGAACAAGCTACCCATCTATATCAAGCAAAGTTTTTCATTAGCACTCTTCAAGAAAAATCTTGATGAGTGGATGGGAAATAGGAAATACACCCCGGGGATCACTTTTGTGTCTCTGCTCGACAGTGGCACAGGAAAATAACTTTCTTGGGTGGCGTAAGCCATGGAACCTTGCTGGCTAGGCTTACGTAGGCCCTTGGGCAGACAGCCTAGTACCTACCTATGAACAGAGAACGATTGTCATTATAAAAATACTAACAGTTAGGCATTTTGTGTTACAAATTTAATTGAGCAGTGTAATCTGACAAGCTGTTCAGAGACTCTCACCATTTTCTACCGCTGGTAACTTGGTTAAGGGCCACAAAATACTGACGGCCTGATTTGTTGGGGTCTTAACAGCAATAAGACAGGTAAAGTAAGGCGACTTGTAAAGAAATATGCCCTCTTGTCTCAGGCCTCTTAAATGCATCAAACTAATCAATACTCATCAAATTAACTACTAACCAACCTTTGCAGCTTGTGTGATGTGCGAATGATTTATTCATCAATAGGTAAACTCACTGCACAAAGTTGCCTGGTTCTAAGTGTAAGCTGAGACAAGAACAATGTATAGGAACAAGTCCGCAGGCAGGAATTTGTTGTAACAATGTTTTAGATAATGCAACAAGACATCAAAGCTATCTGATTACAGACTGCATCTGTGATACTAACACAGAGCCCAACTGATACTACTCCACCCGCCCACCAAAGCATGGATAGATTCTTCTACCACCGAAGGCTGTATATATCAATGAGGACTGGCTAAAACCAACACACACACACAAAAGTGTACATCTTCACCAACAGTGATCCATTATTTATAAAGCTCAGTATCATCACTCTGACCTAGAACTCAGTCATACAAGCTGTGAGAATAGTGCAGCCAGTGATTTTAGTTTAGGAAGGGGTAAACTAGTGTAACAAAAAGTTAAGTCTGAAGCACCCCGCAGACCTAGAAAATGAGACAAAATCTGTAATCTGCTCTAAAGGGAGCCAATAGTATAGTAAATAAACCCATGACAACAGCTATAGGATAAAAATTACACATGGGTACATTTGCTATACAAACACTGGATTGAAACACAAATGCCTGTCCGTTTATCTCAGAGGTTAATGCTATGAACTGCTAATGAGCTTCATTCTTTGATTTCCTCAGGATCAAGTTGCCGAATCACACAACTCTGAATAACACACTTAATCAGACAGTACTCCTGGGTCACCCCTGAAAAAAAAAAAAAAAAAAAAAAGGCATTTTGGAATGGGCTTACCTAGTTAATAAACTGGCAAAAGATATGATGTTATGTAGTCCTATCTCGCTGTAATTCTTGCTGGATGGGTTTTGAGATGATATTCAGCTCAGACTTGGCCGATACTAAAGCTCGAGAGCATTTACTGGCTTGAGGCTAACCCCTATCCCCATGGTGCCTCATGGCAGTTCCCCAGATCTCGTCTGCCACGAAGGCTTCGAGGTTGTCTCCTTACTGGCTTGTTGGCGAAGTAGTAAATTTTTTACTGAATCTTTTCTCACCACTTTTTTCTTCAATCTTTTATTCCTTATAGTTAATAGCTTTTCTTGTATGATTGTATTGAGTGCTTGACCCCTATTTCCCCCCCATAGGATTGTACGGCCCATTTCAGTTAGAGGGACGTAGTTGCCCATTTAAGTCAGAGGGCCTTTCCTCCCTGTGTGTTGCTTCTTTATATAAAAAAAAAAAAAAAAAAAAAATATATATATATATATATATATATATATATATATAAATAAAACTAGAATCTTTCTTTTTTTTTCATAATAAATCTTTATTGTTATATTATTTTCAAACACAAGTAAGAACAAAAATAACATATATTCACAAATCAAGCATTAACTAATATCACTAATAACCACACTCTATATACAATATTTACAAGAATGCTTCCATGTAATACAGTTAAATATAAAAAAGCATAAGAATAAATGCAAGTAATAGACAGTTGATTACTAAATTCTCTCCACACACATAAATAATTATTAATATTTCCACATTGAAAATACTATGCTAGTATAATATTAAAAATCTGTTCCCAAATTTTTGGATTATTAACATTTTTATTTTGTGGGTTTAATAGTAATTTATGAGCCAATATATGTTTTGTCGCTAGAACTCTAAAGTTCTGCCATGAAGTTTTAGATGGGTCTAACCAATTTGAAGCTATGTAAAGCTTCATTAATAGAAAAATATTAATATATATAATAATTTGTGATTTAGGGATCTCTCTCGGGGGAATATGCAGAATCATAAATTTCTATGACAACGTTGTACTCTGGTAACCCACCTTCTGAAGTTGGATCTTAAGGGAATTCCAAAGTTTGAAAATACATTTACAACTCCAGAACATATGAAGAAGATCAGCTGGTTGATTCTTACAGTATGGACAAGTTGGTGAATTTTTGGGATTAAATTTATGCAGGGTAAGACGTGTATAATATGCATTGTTCCAAATCATCAACTTGGTATATATTAATTTTTGAAGAGAATTAGATTTAATGGTCAAGTCAATTGCTTTTAACATATTACTTCTATCTGTCAGTAAGATTTTCTCTTCCCAGTAGTTTGATAACAAAATTTTATCATGAAATTGAAATTCTTTAATTAATTGATTTGCTGTTGTGATATATTTAAGATCCTGTTGGAGAGCTTGCCACAACAAAGAGCATCTATTAATAGCCTCTTCTTCCGGTTTAAAACTTTTAAAATAGCTTATAGTGAGTTCTCTAATTTGTCTCAGAATAACCAGATAATTTTTAGGTAAGTTAAGTTCTTGTCTTATTTGGTTGGCCGAACTGTCAAGATGTTTATATATATATATCAATCAAAGTTAGATTAACTATCAATGGAAACTTGTTGAGATCAATTAGTTGATCATTCAATTTTAAATTAGGATTCTTATGAAAGGGTTGAAAAACCATCATATGTTGAACCAAATCTAATGAATGAAATAAATTATGTAAAGATAGAGTATGTTCGTTTTGCCCTTTGTCCCCTTTACTATTTAATATCTATCTTGAACCATTGTTTTTATATATTAAACAAAATGTTTATCATAATGTCCCAATAATTTATGGAACTAAAATATTAATGGCAGCTTTTGCTGACGATCTTAGCATTTATTGTGCATCTCCATTATCAGATACTGAAAAATTATTGAAGGCTGTTAATGAGTTCTCAAAAGTGTCTAATTATAAATTTAACTTGGAAAAAAAACAATATCTTCCCTTTAAAGACACCTAAACCCTTTTCGTTATTGCCCTTAGTGGGACAGGTATCATTTAAAGAAAATATTAAATATCTAGGTATTGAGTTCTCTACTGATAATAAAGACTTTTATAATAATAATATTAAAGCAATCTGGGAACAAATAATTTCTGATTTTGGGAGATGGAAAAATTTACGACTGCCAATATTAACAAAAGTTTCAATTATCAAAATGAACATATTACCACGATTACTGTATATTTTTAGGTCAGCCAATTTATTACTTTCGAAGTCGTTTTTTAAACGGATTCATAAAGAATTGGCTAAATTCATTTGGGAACCAAAGAAAACCAGGATATCTTATGATAAATTAATGACCCCAACAAATAGAGGAGGACTGGAATTACCTAATTTTGAAATGTATTATTTAATTGTAAATTCTAATAGAATTTTAAGAATTGCCAATTATGATATAAATAATACTAAATGGACACCACCTTGGGTAGTTCTGAATTATGAATATATTCTAAAGTTAAATATCAGTCCTAAAGCAATACTTTTTTTAGGTAAGGATACATTGAAATTCTATGGGATTATTGAACACATCAAAACTAGAATCTTTCTAAATTTCTATTTTTACTGTTTGTTGGTATTTTTACCTCAGTAGATAGTATTGTTACTATACTTGGCGTTGTTGTCTTTTTTCCTAAGTAGCTTTATTAGTTTGTTCTTGTTAGCATGTCTAAGGAAAAGGACAGAGAACATAAGGACCATCGCCCTTTTGGGTTTAAAAAAATGTGATAAATGTTCACAGAAGATGTCACTGACAGTCACACTAGCTGTGTGTACTGCTTAGGTGAAGCCCACTTACAAGAACCCTGTACTTTTTGCCATGCCTTCAGTACTAGGGTTCTTAATGAGAGGAAACGCAAACCCATAGATAGGGATCTTATGACCAGTTCCTTCCAGGAACAGCTGGAACTTGGTCATACAGCTCCTAAGACTACCAGATGAAAATCTTCAGCTCCAGCTTTGGAACCGTTGAAAAAGTCCAAAGTGACGGAGCCAAGGAGTTCCGGCTCCGATTCCGCTTCTGTCTCGGTGCCGGTCTCTTAGTACCGAAGATTGCCTCGGCACCGGAGACAGTTACCTGAGATTGACCCTGTCTCACCTACCTTGAAATCTCC
The DNA here is from genome assembly GCF_019279795.1 of Protopterus annectens. Classification (NCBI taxonomy): domain Eukaryota; kingdom Metazoa; phylum Chordata; order Ceratodontiformes; family Protopteridae; genus Protopterus; species Protopterus annectens. The sequence continues at coordinate 634,156,927 of NC_056751.1, forward strand.
TATTTTGGAGAGGAGGAGATCTCCTTCTGTCTCCACTCGATCCTCCAGGACACTCTCAGATGAGGACATCGAGCGGGTGATGAAGAGGTTGCTTTCTGACCCGGCTCTGGCAAGAAAATTATTCCCTCCAAACCCAAAGGCTTTGCACCCGGCCCTTTTACAATCCACTGCTCCTCCTCAGACTGCTTTGCTCTAGAAGACAATCACTTCAGGTTCCTCGATGTTGGATCCTTCAGTTCCGAGAATTCTTCCCGCTTCCTCGGAACCGATAACTCTATCCTCAGCAGCTCAGTCTGGAGCCGAGGGATCTGGGAGCCGACACTCTCGAGTAGACTCCGAGGGGGATAGTCATCCTGGGTTTTCTTCGGAACCGACCCTCCCTCTCGGCGCTTTGGCTCAACTCAGCTCAGTTCCCACATCTGCTTTGGGGCCATTCCCCCTTGCTCGGAGCCGACCATCCGTCTCCTCAGAGTGGAGGTCTTCTTCGGAGCGGGGGGGAAAGGCCTTCAAAGCAATAGAGAAGGCTTTATCATCTGCAAAAGCCATATCTTTGAAACCGATGTCCCACCAGCAGCTGGCAGCAACCACTTCTCCCCTGCCACCCCCACAGCGTAGGGAACCAGAGACTGAAGCAGCCCCCATTGGAGGTGCCCCCTCTTCCGAGACCTCCCCAAATTATCCCACTGGAGAGCTCCCTTGGAAGAAATTTTGTAAGAGAAAGCATGTTGACTCACCTCAGTCTGTCACGTCCGACACCGACTTGGAGGAATCAGAAGGGTCCCCTAGATGTCTCCTTTTCTGACATCCTAAAAATCCTCAGACAGAGGGGTGACTGGAAGACCTCTAACCCTACTGAGGACAAATCAGTGCATCTTGAGGCCTTTGTTTCCAGGCCTTCCACCTCCTGGGTAACACCGCCTTATGACCAGCTCTTGGGGGTCATATCGCGGAAAGCCTGGACCTCTTCAGACACAGTGGAGCCTGTCCAGAGGAGGCCAAACAAATTTATGACTGCACCAGAAGGTAAGTCTTCTTCTAAAGGAGTTCCTGTTGATGCTATGGTGGTAGCAGCGGCCACCAAGGAGTTGTCCAAGAAATCTTCTAATATCCATCCTCCTAACAAGGAGTCCAAGACTATGGATAGGTATGGAAAGTGTACCTTCTTCTTCAGTGGCATTTACCTTAAGATCGCTGAATTACCTTTCCCATTTTACTCATCAGAGGGATCTCCTGAAGGAGTTGGGAGATGCCCTTCAGGGTTCAGTAGCTTCGGGATCCACAGATAAGGTTTCTGCGCAGCTCTCCACCATTGCATCGAAAGCTAACTCCTCCATGAGGCTGATTTCCTATGCAGAAGATGGAGCGAGCAGGGCAGCCGCAGCAGGAATCTCTCTTAGGAGACATTCTTGGATGAGTCTTTGTAACTTCATGGAATCCTTTAAATCTTCCTTCGCCAACATCCCCTTTGATGGTTCAACTCTTTTTTGGACCTCAGGTGAAAGAGACCTTGACCAGGTCTGAGCAGGAAGGGAAAACCTCATCTGCTGTCGGAGTCCTTTTCTCCCTTCCTTCTAGTCCCTATCCCAAGGGTCAAACAGGATGGAAAATGTGGTTCATAGGTTGGTACTAGGCTATCGGCCCTAGGGCCTATACAAGCCTAGCCATAACAATTCCCTGGATATTTCTTCCCACAATATTTACGTCCCTGGACCCCCATCTAGCAGGGCGAGTAACGTGATCCCCGAAGTGAATTTCCTAGCTCCCATCCAATTGTCAAGGTTCCTTTTGAAGAAGGCCAAGGAGGTGCTCTGCTTGACATGTATGGGCAGTCTACTCCCGAGTATGGGGAGCGTCTGGGTCAGGAACCTAACCCTCCAGCATGTTTTGTTCATTGTGATGACAAGGTTTAAATCCCTGGACCGTAAATCCCAAAAAGGTTTCCCTCATGCGCAAGGTCAACCCTCTCCTAGGGGCAGAGGGGGAGGATTTAACGGAAGACACCGTCCTCGCGGCAGAGGAGGTCTGCAACACCAGGGAGATAGAGAAACAGTACAGTTTTGTACCTACCATAAATGTAGATGTTAGAGTGCTAATACAGCTGCAGTCATAACAGATGGGTTTTCTGCCGTCAGGCGGGTCCTCGGTCAGCCGAATTCCAAAGTCTAGGTCTGGCGTCGGTTGTCGTCGCTTCTTCCCTGACGTCAGTGCAACAGGGGTATAAAAGAACCAGCCAACGCCATTTTCTTTAGTTTTTCTTGCCCCAGATGTCAGGTTCCCCCAGAAGGAAGGCAATACATAAATTTGTGTAATAAAGCAATGCCATATAATCAAAATACAGTAGTGCAAGCAAATACATCATGAATAAATACCCCAATCTGGTTGCATGAGAATATGTTAACCAATAGGCCTGTCCCAAGAGGGGAAGGAGGGAGAGAAACCTGGACTGCAGCTGTATTAGCACTTGAACATCTACATTTATGGTAGGTACAAAACTGTACTATGTTCATCGTGCATACAGCTGCAGTCATAACAGATGGGTAGAATCCCAAAGCTAAGAAAGGGGTGGTAGGCACTAGGTGGAACTAGGAGGAGCCAGAATGCCCTGCAAGACTGCAGTGGCAAAGCCCGCTCTAGATTTGGAGTATAGTGGAAGGTGGTAGTGCTTGGAGAAGGTATGCACAGAACTCCAAGTGGCTGCTTCTAAAATATCTTTGGTAGGAACTCCTCTGAGAAAGGCTGCAGAGGTAGCCATGGCCCTTGTGGAGTGAGATCTGATGCCTGTAGGTACAGTTTTGCCATGAAAAGAATAGCAAAAACGTATGCAGTGGGCTATCCATTTTGAGATTGTCTGTTTGGAAATTGGCTTTCCTTGAGCTCCTATAGCATAGGACACAAAGAGCTGTTCTGATTTTCTGAAAGGCTTTGTTCTGTCCAAATAATAATGCAGTTGTCTGTGGATGTCCAAGGAGTGTAGTAATCTCTCCCCTTTGTTTTGAGGATTAGGATAAAAGGTAGGTAAGTGTATGGCCTGATTCAAAGCTACCCTGGATACCACTTTTGGCATAAAGGACGGGTTGGTTCGTAAGGAAACTCTGTCCTGATGGAAGATGATAAAAGGCTGCACAGCCATGAGAGCTTGTAGCTCTGAAACTCTATGAGCTGAGGTAATAGCCAGAAGGAAAGCTGTTTTCCAGGACAAATATTGCAAATCTGATGAGGCAGCTGGCTCAAAAGGAGGCAAGGTCAGTTTTTCCAGAATGAAATTGAGATCCCAAGCAGGTATTGGTTGTTTCCTTGGGGGTTTTAGATTCTTAGCCCCTCTGAGGAACTGCCTTAAGAGGGGGGTGAGAGAATAAGGGTGGATCAGTGCTGTATTCTGCAGAAATGGCTGAGGCATGGATTTTGATGGAGGAGAATGAAAGTCCACTGCTTTAGCAGCTCAGCTAGATACTGTAATATTTGAGGTAAATTCAGTTTTCCAGGATCCTGGCCATTTTTCTCATTTCAGACACAAAACCGTTTCCATTTTGCGGAGTAAGCTTTTCTAGTAGACTGCCTTCTGGCCTCCAAAATGACATCCTGCACCTCCTTGGAGAGTAGGGTCTGTTGTGATGCTAAGGAATCTTCCATGCGGCTAGATTGAGTGTTTTTAGCTGACTGTGAAGAGTTTTGAAGCTGTGCTGAGTCAGGAGAAGAGGCATTAGAGGCAGGGTCCATGGTGGGGAATGTGTCAGGCTCCTCAGGAGTGGGTACCAGTGTTGTCTTGGCCAGTCTGGAGCAATGAGAATCATCTTTGGTCTGTCTGCTCTGGTTTTCAATAGAACTTTGGGCAGCAGAGGAAGAGGTGGGAAGGCATAAACTGTCATTGATGTCCAACTGAAAGAGACAGCGTCCACTCTCCAGGCCTTTGGATGGAAAATCCTTGAGCAGAATTTTGTCAATTGGTGATTTTTGTGGGAGGCAAAGAGATATATGCCTGGCCTTCCCCATGCTTGGATTATCTCTGTAAAAACTTGAGGATGCAACTTCCATTCGTTTGGATCTGTCATATTTCTGCTTAGGTTGTCTGCCAGCGTGTTTTCCTTGCCTGGCAAGTACTGTGCTTGTAGTTCGATGTGCAAGTCCATGGCCATGTTCCAAAGTGACATGGCCAGTCTGCATAGGGGGTATGAATGTGTTCCTCCCTGTTTGTTTATGTACCACATTACTGTGGTGTTGTCCGTTCTTATCAATAGTTGACCTGGTTGCAGAAGGTCTTTGAAAGCTATAATAGCATTTATTACTGCTAGCATTTCCTTTTGATTGATGTGAAGGTGTTTTTCTTTTTGGGACCATTTGCCCTGAATGCACTGATCTGTCATGTGCGCCCCCCAGGCGTAGTCCGAGGCGTCTGTTGTGATGACCTGATTTGCTTGAGGCTTGCTGAATGGGAGACCTGTGTTTGTTTGGCATGCTTGAGCCCACCACAGAAATTCCTTTTGAAGACATGGAATTAGTGGTATATTGTTTCCAAACTGTGGCTGTGTTGAGACCATAGGTTTTTCAGGTACCATTGAAGTTTCCTCATATGCAGCTTTGCACATGGGATTAGTAAGATGCAAGATGCCATGAATCCCAGAGCCTGCAGGATTTTCCTTGCAGTCAGCCTGGTGCAATTTGCTAGTGCTTTGAAGTATTGAGTTAGTTGCCCCTGCGTCTCTGGCATGACGTAGGCCATCTGGGTGTTTGTGTACAAGTTGGCACCCAGGAAAATTATTTTCCGAGAGGGTATTAGCCTTGATTTCTTTTTGTTGACTGTGTATCCCAGAGAATTCAACAACATTATTACGTAAGCCAGATGTTTCAGAAGAATGTGCTTACTGTCCGCTTGGATCAGGCAGTCGTCCAAATAGGGGTATATTTGTATCCCTTGAAGTCTGCAGTAGGCAATTACTGATGCCAGGCATTTCTTGAATACTCTGGGCGCAGTAGATAAGCCAAAGGGCAATGCAGAGAATTGATAATGGGTTGAACCTGCAAGAAATCTGAGGTATCTTCTGCAATTTTGTCTGATTGGGACATGCAGGTATGCCTCCTTGAGGTCCAATGTTACCAGCCAAGACTCCTTGCCCAGCATGGGAAGAAGCTGCTGTAGAGTGAGCATCTTGAATTTTGGTACAGTAGAAATGTGTTTAGGATGGATAGGTCCAAAATAGGTCTCCAATCTTTTCCCTTCCTTGGTACCAGGAATAGTCTGGAATAAAAACCTTGACCTTGTTCGTGTAGGTACCTCTTGAATAGCTTTCATGTCTATGAGATCTGTAATTTGCCTTTGTGCCTCTGCCCTTTGATTGTGTGGCAGGTTTGGCATGCCTCTCATTTTGGAAGGGTGTGAAAATGGAATCTGTAGCCTCTGTTTATAATGTCCAGGATCCATTTGTCTTTGTGACAATATGCCAATTTTTGAAAATAATGCCAGTTTTCCGCCTAAGGGTGCTGCCATTTGAGTTTTGCTTGGCATGCAAAGGGAAAGTCATTGGGCTTGCTTTCTGAATGGTTGCGAGTTATCCTCACCACCTCTTTGTGTAGGAGCTTGCCATTGTCTGCCTCTAAACGATCCTTGGAATTGCCCTCTGCCCCTCGGGCCTGTATCTACCTCTTTGGGGTCTGTCTGTGGCTGGAAAGGACCAATTTTTGGAAGGCCAATTTCTACTGAAACGTGGGGTTGTACCTGTAGAAAATCTTTCACAGTTTGCATTGATTTAGCCTTTTCCTCCATTTTCCTTAATACCTCCTCAGCATTAGCACCAAATAATACATCCTTCTGTAGAGGGGCATCTAGTAATTTAGCTTTGACATGATCTGGCAAGGTTTGTTCCTTGAGCCAGGCATGTCTACGTATGACTGATCCTGTAACAGCAGCTCTACATGAGGCCTCTAGAGCATCAAAACCACATTGTAAGGTATGTTTACCCACTTATTCTGCACTATGCATTAAATCCTGCAACTCCTTCAAGTCTGGTTGTTCAGGTTGTGACATTTTACTTTTCAATTGTGATAAAAACTGTTGGTACTTTAGCATATGGAACTGACAGTTTAATGCCCTCATGGTTAAGGTAGCCGAGGTATATACCTTTTTTCCCCACCTTTCTAAGGATCTGGAATCTCTCTTGGAAGGTAATGGATTTTCAGCAGTGGAGGCCTTAATTCCCTTGGGGCCCTGTGAGATGGTTTCTGGGTCAGCAGCATGGCTTTTGTATAGAAATTGGTGTGAGTCAGGAACCCTGTAGTACCTGTCGGGCTTGACTGGGGCTGGAGGTAGAGAATCCGGGGTTAAGGCAGGCCTCAAGTACACATCATCTAGTATGTCCAAGACAGGAGGTATAGCCAGAGGCCTGTGCTGAGGTAGCAAGAGAAATTCCCTAAGCCTTTTCTTGGAATCTGAATAATCTTGGCCTTCCCAGTGGAAGTGTTCCCTTAAGGTATGCAAAGTTTCCCCAAAGGAGTAATCCTCTGGGGGGGATACAGAGGGAATGGACTCCTCTGCATCAGAGTCTTCAAAAGGGGAGTAAGAATGTTCCTGATCATCAGAGTGCTCTGAAATAATGGAGCCCTGATCAGAGGAGGGGGATTCTTCCTCCACTCTGGGCCTTTGTCCGGGGGTTGAGAACCCCTGATAAGAGTAATTAAATCCTCAGCCATTTTAAGCATCTGTTTTTTAGGCATGGGGCCTGGAGATGGGCCCTGTGTAGCTTGTCTCTTAGAATGCATGACTGCTTTAGACGTAGAGAAAGTCTTGATGGAAAAAGAAGAGGAAGGTCTGAAGACACCTTGAGAGGAGGTAGACCTGTCCACATTTTGAGATTCACCGCCAAGAGTGGCTTTGGTATCTGTAGTTGGGGTGTGGGCCGAGGAGCCTGCAACCTCGGGCACAGGAGACACCGCCAATGAAGTGCCGTCGGTAGTCAGGGGCTGCGTAGGCGCCTCGCTGAGAACCAGACCACGTGTAGTCGGCTTTGTCGTGGTGTCGGTAGAGGCCGCGGACCTAGTGTGTCGGTCCTTATTTTTGCGCTTTTTAGACAAAACTGGAATCGGAGTATCCGACGACATAATGTAGTTAAATGTTTTGCCAAAATAATGCTGGGCGAACTCCGCCCGACACTTAATGGTGCGTTTGTTGAAAGTAGCACAAAAGCGACAGACCGAGACGTCGTGGTCTGGGCCTAAACAAGGAATACAGAGGGAATGGAAATCCTTATGCGGTATTTGCTTCCCACATGAAATACAATTAACTTTGTCTGACATCGGTCTGAGGCAAGAAAAGTTTCAACGGGTACTTAGCTTTCAAGAAGACTTCGGTTGCAAAATTTTCGTAATTTCAGGAGCTGGCCGACCGGCACTTACGAACTGCTTCTGCTTCGGGCACCGAGCGGCAAGAAAGACTGGAGAAAATGGCGTCGGCTGGTTCTTTTATACCCCCTGTCGCACTGACGTCAGGGAAGAAGTGATGACAACCGACGCCGGACCTAGACTTTGGAATTTGGCCAACCGAGGACCCGCCTGACGGCAGGAGAACCCATCTGTTATGACTGCAGCTGTATGCACGATGAACATCTTCTCTGATCGTCCCTTCCATCACCCCTGAGGGGTTGCCCGATTGTCTGTCTCTGGAGGTAGTCGGGGGTCGGCTATCGCTGTACCCAACCACCTGGCTAAACATTTCACAAGATCGTTTGGTACAAACCATACTATCCAGAGGTTACCTGATTTCCTTTGTTTCCAATCCCCCGGTAAACTGGTCTCTTCCAGACATGCCACCTATTCAACTAGACCGTGCAACCATCAGAGGTCATCTCGTTGCTGCAAAAAAACAGTCATCCAAGAAGTCCCCACAGAGCAAACAGGATCAGCAGCTTGCTCACGATTCTTTTTAGTTCCAAAAGAGACAGGGGACTAAAGATCAATTCTAGCTCTCAGCAAACTCAACAAGTCTGTAAAGAAATCTAAGTTCCGAATGATCACTCTGCAGTCGATATTTTCCTTTACCGGGAAAGACAATTGGATGTGCTCAATAGATCTTCAGGATGCATACTACCACATCAAAATGGACAGGTGCTACAGAAGACACTTACGCTTTCAGCTGGGAGTCAGTCATTTTCAGTTTCAAACACTGCCCTTTGGCCTCACTACAGCCCCCAGAGTGTTTACCAAATACATTGCAGTGGTAACGGCTCACCTGAGACATCAAGGATTCCAGGTGCTATCACCAAGCATCAACTGATCAGAACCAGGGACAAGGCTCTATCCTTGTGCGCCAGATTAGGCATCACAGTAAACCTAAAAAAAAAAATCAGCCTTACCTCCATCGCAGCACATTGTATTCTTAGGCTCAGAAATAAACTCAATCACCATGACAGCAAGACTAACACCAGAAAGCGCAATCAAGTCTGATCTTTGCTAAACAGTCACAAAGTTCTGGCCAGGGTTAGTCCTAGGGACTATGGCTTCCTCCATTCTTTTAGTTCCCCTTGCCCGTCTGCACATGAGAGTACTTTAGTGGCTTATATTTGCCCAATGGTCAATACAGGATCTTTCCCGGTCTCATCAGATTCTCATCACAAACACCTGCAAGAAGGATCCGACATGGTGGTTGCATACAGAACAACTTCTCTTAGGTCATCCACTTGTTCTTCCTCAAGAAGATGCAGTTTTGACCACGGATGCCTCCCAGATAGGAGGGGGGTATTATCTGGGAATGACGGTCCAAGGTTCTTGGCAGAACCACAAGAACCACTTGCACATCAATGTTCTGGAGATGAGAGCGGTGCTATATGCGTTGCAAGCACTTCACAGTTCTCTTCCCACCGGGACAATTGTGATTCAATCAGACAACATGTCTGTCATGTGGTACGTAAGCAAGGGGGAACCAAATCTTACCCGCTTTGTCGAGAGGCCTTAAGAGTTTGGAAATGGGAGATGGACACTCAACACTTTCTGGTAACCACTCACATCCCGGGGAAGTCCAATGTGATAGACAAACTCAGTAGAGCAATTCTCATGCCTCACGAGTGGTCCCTGAATTCAGAAGTTGCAAAAGAGATCTTTCACAGATGGGGCCAGCCTTGCTGCGACCTATTCACCACACACCTGAACACCAAATGCAGCAGCTACTTTGCCCTAATTCCCCATCCATGGATGTCACCCAGGGATGCTCTAGTCCACGATTGGCCCCCGGGACTCCTTTATGCTTTCTCACCTTTTCCTCTCATTCCAAAAGTGATACAGAAAGCAAAACAGTTGAAGAGTACCTTGATCCTCATTGCTCCTTACTGGCCTCGTCAAGTCTGGTTTCCCTTCCTGTGGCCCTACCTCTTGAAGGAACCATTGATTCTGGAACCATCTCCAGACCTCCTGATTCATCAATCGGGGCAGTTCCATCCTACCATCCACACCCCAAAAATGACAGCATGGCTGCTCCAGTTCCACAAATAGCCAGGTGTGTTTCCCTCTCACCTTCAAACACATTCTGAGTTCTTCCCACAAGCCTTCTACTAGGAAGTTATATTCTAGCAAATGGAAAAGGTTCTCTATCTGGGCTGTAAACCAAGGCTTAGATCCCGATACAGCTCCTATACAATCTATTTTGTCCTTCCTTGCGTCCATCTTTCATGAAGGAGCTGCAGCTGCTACGGTTAGAGTTCAGTTAGCTGCCATCTCAAATTATCATTTTGGCTACATGGGAAATCCTATCATGTCCCACTCTTTGTGGGAAACCTTTTTGAAGGGAGTTCTCCTTCTCAGGCCTCCAATCAAACAGCCACCAGAGCCCTGGGACCTAAACTTAGTTCTCACATACTTAATTTCTTCCCCCTTTGAACCCTCTTTATCGGATCTGTAATTATTATCTTGGAAAACACTATTTTTAGTAGCTATAACTTCTGCTAGTTGAGTCTCAGAATTGCAAGCTCTTACTATTCGACCTCCTTCCATCGTTTTCCACAAGGATAGTCTCTCACTTGGAACTAACCTTTCCTTTCTTCCCAAGGTATGTTCAGGACAAAATCTTAACACTACTATTGAACTACCAGTGTTTTTTCCAAATCATTCTAATAAATCTGAATACAGGCTACACCAGTTAGATGTCCACAGAATTTTCAGGTTTTACCTACACAGGACTAAAGAATTTAGAAAATCAGATCACTTATTTGCTTCCTTTTCAGACAAAAATAAAGGCTTGCCTGTTTCTATGGTTACCCTCTCAAAATGGCTTTCAGACTGCATTTCCTTTGCTTATCAGACTGCTGGCAAACAGTTACCCAACTAAGTAAAAGGCCACTCTGCAAGGGCAGTATCAACTTCATGTGCCTTTAGATATAGGCTCCCAATTGATACTATTTGTGCAGCAGCTACTTGAGCAAGACCACATACCTTTGTCACTCATTACAAATTGGATTTGGCCTCCAGGGACAGGTCATCCTTTGGGTCTACTGTGCTGAAGAGTCTCTTAAGCTTGAGCCACCTAGGATAAAGGTGCCAGGGACGCTGTCCCATCCAGCAAGAATTACAGCGAGATAGGACTACATAAAGAAGTTATGCACTTACCATAACATTCCATGTTTGTAGTCCATCTTGCCTACATTCTTGCGTCCCTCCCTCCTGCCCCCTTCCTGTTCCTGGAGGATCTGGTGGACTATACTTATGCTGTATGACCTGGTTGTAGTTGTTGTCCACCTGGCATGGATAATGTTACACAATGTTCTGTCTGCATGTACACAGTTATTGATAGTTTCATAACTATTAGGTACTTATTGCTTTTTGCAAACAAGATCTGGGGAACTGCCGTGAGGCAAAATGGGACAGGGGTTAGCTTCGAGCCAGTAAAAGCTCTTGAGTTTTAGTATCGGCAGAGTCGGAGCCGAATATCGGCTCCAAACCCATCCAGCAAGAATGTAGGCGAGATGGACTACAAACATGGAACATTATGGTAAGTACATAACTTCTTTTTAATAAATGCACATACAACCCAATATGTAACATAGCAGCCATAAAAAAAAGCTGTCAAGATAAGGTGGATATTGTGCAAGGAAGTGACAGGAAGTGCAAAAAATGTTCAACCATATGCGCTTTTATTAACTGTCCTCTCCTTCAAAGGGAACCAAGTCCTGATACCTGTAGTGCACCTTAAAACTGTTATTTAGCAAAGTCAGAATAACATAACTGTATGCAACAACCCAAACACAGCAGGGAATAATCATCACAAGGGACATGAGAGGCAGAAAGTAGCAAAATATAAATTTTTCATGAAACTGCTGCTGCTGTTACAATTTTAATCATCTGAATTACTTGCACAAACAGAAGGAACAGGTACTTTCTAGAGGGGTGACTGACATGTTCATGTACAAAATCATAAAATAAAGCTAAACTACAGAGTACGCAATTTTAAATGAATAACCTGCCATAAAAAGTGTGCTGTATTTTTTAAATTTATTTTTCTAGGTTTTGTTAACCAGGTTGTCCTATTGGGTTGAGCTTGAGACTCATTTTCCATGGAGGCCCAAGAGCTCTCTCTAGCTAAGGAACTAGGCTCAGAGTCGCACAAGAGGCAATTGGAAGCTGGGGGGGGGGTAAAAAAAATACAGAATGAAGCTCATTTGCAACTTTTAGCCTTAATACTATATGCTTGCCATGCTAGAGATACCGATGCACCCCATTTCAGAACCCAATTGTCATTTTAAACCAATGTTGTTGTTGTCTTTCGGCTTTTCCCGGTTAGGGGTTGCCACAGCGGAACTTCGGTCCACTAATGATTGGCAGTAGATTTTCACGGTGCCGAGTTGCCAGCTCGACGTCCAACCTTCAACGTAGGCACACCCATTCACGCATGTCTTTCGGAACGCCACTCGACCCGCAAGGAGGACATGCAGAAGGCACTCCCCGCACACTAGCTGAGAATCGAATGGGAGAACCTCTTGCTGTGAGGCAACAATGCTACCGCTGCACCACCGAGGATTGTCATTTTAAACCAATACTGTAACTAAAATAAGGCTTCTACCCAATCAGTTCTACAAATGGTATAAAAAGGCAAATATTTTAAATATCTGCTATTTTTAAAAGCTTCCACAAATAGATTTATACACCACTGAAAATGTGTGCTACAACTGTTCTGGGCTACACATGCTGACTGAGGAAAAGACAAGATTATGTATCTAATGAATGGAATGTTTAGCACTGCCGAAAATACAGTTGTGTACAGTTACCATAAATGTAGATGTTTGGGTGCATTCACTGTTGCAGTCATCACATTCGGGTTATCTGCCTGCAGGTAGCCCTCAGCTGGCCTGAATACCAGAGTCTTGGGATTTCTGCATCGGATGCTGTCGCTTCTTCCATGGCGTCAGGTCGTCAGGGGTATAAAACATGCAGCAAACGCCCTTACATCAGTTTTTCTTGCCCCAGATGTCAGGTGCCCCCAAAATAGGAAGCAATTACATGATATGTAATACCCCCAGCAAAAAACAAATACCAATGATATAAGATATGACCGACAAAAAGGATAGGAACGAAATCAAGGGAAGTCAGGGGGCTGGAGGGAGGGTAAACAGGACTGCAACAGTAAATACACTCGAACATCTACATTTATAAGTGTACACGACTGTACTATATTCTTCATGTTTCACTGTTGCAGTCATCACATTTGGGTTGATTTCCAAAGCTAAGGAAGGGTGGAGGTAGTTATGAAGCATTAGGGCTGGCAATCAGGCCCTGTATGACTGCTGTGGCAAATCCAGCTCTGGATTTAGAAAATACAGGCAAGTGGTAGTGCTTGGTGAAAGTGTGTACAGAACTCCAGGTTGCAGCTTCCAGGATGCCCCTGGTAGGGACTCCCCTGAGAAATGCTGTAGAGGTAGAAGTAACCCTAGGGAACGAGTTCTGATCCCCTGTGGGGTGGGTTTCTCATGGTGCTTGTAGCAGAAATGGATGCAGTGTGCTATCCATTTAGAAATGGTTTGCTTTGAAATGGCCTTGCCCTCTGCCCCTGCAGCAAAGCTGACTAGCAGCTGGTCAGATTTTCTGAGAGGTTTAGTCCTATCCAGATAGAAACTAAGCTGCCTGTGCACGTCCAGGGAATGCAGGATCCTTTCCCATTTATTCTGAGGATTAGGAAAAAAAGGTTGGCAAATGAATGGACTGATTTAAAGCCACACTAGACACCACCTTGGACATAAAGGATGGGTTAGTCCTGAGGAAAACTCTGTTTGCATGGAAGATAATGAAGGGTTCCCACTGCCATAAGGGCCTGCAATTCAGACACTCTTTTTGCTGAAGTGATGGCTAGAAGTAAAGCTGTTTTTCATGAGGAATTTTAACTCTGCTGTGGCCGCAAGTTCAAAGGGCAGAAGTGTGAGCTTTTCTAATACAAAGTTAAGGTCCCAGGCTGGAGTGGGAGCTCTCCTGGGGGGTCTTCAATTTTTGGCTCCTCTCAGGAACTGTTTTACCAGAGGATGAGAGAAGAGGGGGTGTCTCAGTATTATAATGAGCTGAGATGGCAGAGGCATGGATCTTAACTGAAGAGAAGCGTAGGCCTTTGTGGAGCATTTCTGTTAAGTAATCTAGTATACGAGGTTAAGCTGGGCACAGTTGTGCCCATTCCCTGAGACTGGCTCCAGGAACAGCATCTTTTCCATTTTTCCGAATAGGATTTTCTAGTACTAGGCCTCCTTGCCTCAAGAATGACATCCAGCACCTGCTTACTGAGGTTTGCTGGTGCTGAATTCAGGGTATTAGCCAGGCTGCAAGGTTCAGAGTCTGTAGCTGAGGGCGCAGAATCTGGCCTGCCTGCTGGGACAGCAGGGAAGTTGTCTGAGGCAGGTGCCATGGTTGTAGCACCGTCATACTGCACAAAAGAGGATACCAGTGCTGGCGTGGCCAGTCTCGCGCAATCAGGATTGTCCCGTTTGATTTTTAGTAGAACCTTCAAGAGGAGTGGCAGAAGGGGAAAGGCATAGACCAAGAGGCTTTCCCAGGTGAAGGACAGAGCATCCACTTTCCAAGCTTGGCTGTGGGGAGTTCTGGTGCAATACTTGCTCAATTGATAGTTCTGAGGGGAAGCAAAAAGGTCCACCTCTGGTGCCCCCACCAGTTCATCAAAAGTTTGAATATTTTGGGTTCCAGTTTCCATTCGTGTGGATCCATGAGATTTCTGCTTAAGTAGTCTGCCAGTGAATTTAGTTTGCCTGGCAGGAATTGAGCTTCTAAGTACACTTGGTTGCTCAAGGCTGTGTTCCCCAGAGCCATGGCTAGTCTGCAGAGTGGGTAGGAATGGGCTCCCCCCTGCTTGTTTATGTACCACAGAACTGTGGTGTTGTCTGTCTTTACCAATAGTTGTCCTGGAAGAATAGGGCCCTTGAAGGCTGTCAGAGCATTCTGCATAGCTAACATATTTTTGATTGATATGCACGTGCATTTGCTTTGGGTTCAATTTGCCCTGAATGCACTGCTCTGCCATGTGAGCCCCCCATGCATAGTCTGATGCATCTGTTAGGGTTTGGGCGGCAGGGGGTAGAATGAAAGGGAGTCCCTTGTTGTGGTTGCAGGCCTCTGCCCACCAAAGGAACTCTGTCCTTCGGCAAGGAATGATAGCAATCATTGTTTCCAGGTCCTGAGAATGTTGACACCAGAGACTTTTTAGGTACCATTGAAGTTTCCTCATATGCAGTCTTGCATATGGAATTAAAATGCAAGAGGCCATGAACCCTAGGGCTTGCAGTATTTTTGTTGCAGATAGCCGTGTTTTGGTGCCCAGTAGATTGAAATAGTTTGTCAAATAAATTTGTTTCTCTGGAGTGAGGAATGCCATCTGGGAAACTGTGTTCAAGTTTGCTCCCAGGAATACAATCTGTTGGCTGGTACCAGTTGTGATTTCTTTTCGTTGATGGTGTAACCCAGTTAAGTGAAAAGTTTCTTTACAAATGCCAGGTGCTGAAGTAGCAATTCCTGACTGTCCGCCTGAATCAGGTAATCGACCAAGTATGGGTAAATTTGAATTCCTCTCTGCCTGCAATATGCAATGGCTGGAGCTAGGCACTTTGTGAATACCGTGGGCACAGTAGATAAGCCAAAGGGAAGTGCAGAGAACTGATGGTGCATAGAGCCTGCTCTGAAGTGTAGGTATTTTCTGCAAGATTCCCTTATGGGAATGTGCAGATAAGCTTCTTTTAAATCTAGGGTTGCTAGTCAGGAGTCCTTGGCTAGCATAGGAAGCAGCTGTTGGAAAGTTAACATTTTGAATTTTGGAACCACCAAAAAGGTGTTGAGAACAGATCCAGGATAAGACGCCAAGTGTTTTCTTTTTTGGGGACCAGAAACAGTCTGGAGTAAAAACCCTGTCCCATTTGTTCTGTTGGGACAGGTTGAATAGCCTTGATACAGAGAAGAGAAAGTACTTGTTTTTGGGCCTCTGCCCACTGGTTTGGTGGTAGGTCTGGCCATCTACGTATAGATGGGATTGAGTGGAATTGGAATCTGTATCCCTGGGAAACAATGTTTAAGACCCATTTGTCTTGGGTAATGTATTGCCAAGTTTTGGCATGCAGTGCAAATTTTCCTCCTAAAGGTGCAAGTACTTGGGCAAGGCTTGGAAGAGTTAAGGATAGGTCATTGTGCAATTTTACCAAAGGATGAAGGTTTACTACTCCCTGTTTTGGACATGGGAACACTCCATTGCTTAGATCTGTGCATAGCCTCAGACTAAAGTCTTGGTGGTCTACTGCCCCTGGGTTTGGACTGAGAAGGCCTGGAAGGGACTGGAAAAGACCAGTTTTTTGAAGGCCAATGCCTACTGAATCTAGGTGGCTGTACTTGTAAGAAATCCTTAACAGTTTGCATATATTTCACTTTCTCCTCCATTCTTTTGTGGACTTATTCTGCTTTATTACCAAATAGAAGCTCTTGATTTAATGGTGCAGCCAGTAATTTTGCTTTGACATGATCTGGCAAGTTTTGTTCCTTAAGCCAAGCATGTCTTCTAAGAACAGACCCAGTGACAGCAGCCCTGCAAGATGCTTCTAAAGCATCAAACCCACATTGCAAAGTATGTTTACCAACTTGGTTAGCAGAATGCATTAACTCTTGTAAATCTTTGTGTTCTGCACAATCAGGAACCAACAACTTTTTTGTTTAATTAGCTCCATAATATGCTGCTGATACTTTAACATATGAAACTGGCAATTTAAAGCCCTAATGGCAAGCGTAGCAGAGGTGTATACCTTTTTTCCCCATCTATCTAATGCCCTGGAATCCCTGTCCGAAGGGGTAGGATTTTTGGCAGTTGTAGCCTTAATGCCTTTAGGTCCCTGGGAAATGGTCTCTGGATCCGGAGTAGGATTCCTAAAAAGGAATTTGTGGGAGTCAGGCACTCTATAGTACCTGGGAGCTGGAGGCAAGGTATCAAGGGTAAGGCTGGATTCTAGGAAGACATCATAGACATCTTCCAGTACAGGAGGGATAGCTAGAGGCCTGTGCTGAGGCAAGCTTAAAAATTCCATGAGTCTCTTTTGGACTGGGAGTAGTCCTGGCTCTCCCAGCGGAAAATGTTCTCTAAGGGTGCGCAGGGTATCACCAAAGGAAAAACCCTCTGGATGGGAAGCAGAGGGAATGGAATCCTCTCCATCAGAATCCTCATAGGTAGATAAGGGTATATCTTGGAAATCAGAAGGATCAGAGTAATCAGATTCCTGATCAGAAAATCAGAAGGAAAATCAGTTCTGGGTCTTTTTGAGGGGGAAGGCTGACTTCCACTAATTAAAGTAATGAAGTCCTCAGCCATTCTAATAATTTGTTTTTGTCAGATGTGGGTCTTAGAATGCGCTTTGGTAATCTGTTTCCTAGGTGTAGTGCAAACTTTAGGCCTGAGAAATTTGGTATTTTTGGTTTGAAAGAAAGTAAAAAAACAAACAAAAAAAAAAAAAAAACACAACCATGCTCAGGAGCCAGGCAACTGCAAAAGTATTTAATGTCTTCCGGTACCTCGGCTATACAAGCCTTCACAGGAATGAATTCATGACATTCAGCAGTATATTTTATAAGAACATCACTTAAATACTTAATCAATTAAAAGTATTCAGAATGGTTTTTAAAGAACCATGATAGCTTCCGTAGTCAAATGGTTAGAACTACAAAGTAAGATTAATTTCCAAATTCAAGCCTCTAGGGGCAAGTGTGCCAAAATTCAATATAAATCTGCTTTCTAAATTCAACAGCTGTTGAGAAAAATTTCCAGTATTCTTGCCATCAGGTTTAGCTAGCACACAAAAACAAAATGACTCAATCAATATCCCATGAATTGTGTTGAAATGTTCCGAAATAGGGTTATCCAACCTGCAATTCCTCACATCACCTAAGTGCTCAAGAATCCGAATTTTTATTTTCCGTTTTGTTTGCCCAATATACCATTTTGGTGGTGTACAGCCACAACCCACAATATATACAACCCCACAAGATACACAGTTAAATCTATCTGTTGCCACATATTTTACACCATTTATCAAACCACCTGAAAGATTTTTCACTTTTGAACATACTTTGCACTTTCCACACTTAAACATACCAATCTGTTCTTCCATAGACCTAATATTATACTTTAAACTAAGCATTTCTTTTAAATTAGGGTATCTTACATAAGAAAAGGTGACCTTCTTAGGAAACAAATGTCCCACTTCATCACTAGAACAAACAATGGGCCATAAATTATCCACAGCACTTTTTAACACTTGCGAGAAGGGAGAAAACTTTGTTAAAAAGAATATTTTCTGACCAGTATTGTCCCCATGATAAGAAGCCGTAGACCTACTCAAACTATGAACAGGTCTACCATCAACTGGGTCACCATTCTTAACCAACTTGTTTTCACCCCTCTTAATGGAAATTTCAGAATACCCACGAGCCACAAGTCTTGCTTTAACATCATAGAATTCTTGTTTTAAAAGGTGATTTTCAGAAGTGTGCTCAAAAATACGCTTCAATTCACCAAATGGGAGAGCCTCTATAAGGTGAGGTGGGTATGCACTACTAGCATACAAAAAAGTTATTAGTAGTGTTTTTTTCCTAAAAGGTCTATACTGAACCCTATTATTAGTGTCTAGATACAACTCAATGTCCAAAAATTGTATAGCATTCACATTCACATGAAAGGTAAATTTTAAACCAAACTTATGATTTAATACATCAACAAATTTACCAAATTCTAAAATATTACCTTTACATATGAAAATCAAATCATCTATATATCTACGATATAGAATGACTGATTTGTGAAAAAATTCCAGAGTGTACATAAAAGTTGTTTCAAAATAGGACATAAACAAGATAGCTTTCGGAACATTTCAACACAATTCATGGGGGATTGATTGAGTCATTTTGTTTTTGTGTGCTAGCTAAACCTGATGGCAAGAATACTGGAATTTTTTCTCAACAGCTGTTGAATTTAGAAAGCAGATTTATATTGAATTTTGGCACACTTGCCCCTAAAGGCCTGAATTTGGAAATTAATCTTACTTTGTAGTTCTAACCATTTGACTATGGAAGCTATCATGGTTCTTTAAAAAAACATTCTGAATACTTTTAATTGATTAATTATTTAAGTGATGTTCTTATAAAATATACTACTGAATGTCATGAATTCATTCCTCTGAAGGCTTGTATAGCCGAGGTACCAGAAGACATTAAATACTTTTTGCAGTTGCCTGGCTCCTGAGCGTGGTTGTGTTTTTTGTATTATTTATGGGTTTTGGATTTGAAAGAAAGTAGTCGGTTTACTATGAAGATCAGAAGGCCTGAAAACACACTCGAAGCCGATGCTTGCACAGCGGCTCCGGAGCCATCCAAGGTAGAGACATCTGCAGGTTCCATAGTCGAAGCAACATTTCGCGGCAAACCAGACTCCGAATGTGTCTCAGTAGAGGCCTGCAAATCTGTGGAATCGGGTATCAGGGGCTGCAAAAGCACCTCACTGAGTACAGGGAACTGGTGACTAGCTTAACGGTAGTGTCGTCGACAGCCTTGGACCTATGTGGTCTGTCTCGGTCTTTAATCCTTTTGTTTTTTCGAAACATCGGTAGTCGGATGGCTTACCGAAGCCATTTTGGAGTACAGAGATCGAGAGCGAAAGAATTTAGCTACAAAAATAACCCAACGACGAATAGTTCAGGCGTTGAACAAGGCACAAAACCGACAGCAAAGGATATCGTGGTCTGGGCCTAAACAGGTGACGCAGTAAGAATGAAAATCTCTGTGAGGTATTTGCTTTCCACAGGCAAGACGATTATTATTTTTTTCTGACATCGGTTAGAGCAAGAAAAAAGGATCCCCATGGGGTACTTATCTTTTAGAAGACTTCAAGTCTGAAACTCGAAAAATGAACATTTCAGGAGTCGGCCGACCGGCACTTGCAAACTGCTTCTGCTTCGGGCACCGCACGACAAGAAAGACTCATGTAATGGCGTTGGCTGCATATTTTATACTCCTGATGACCTGACGTCATGAAGAAGCGACAGCATCTGATGCAGAAATCCCAAGACTCTGGTATTCAGGGCAGCTGAGGGATACCTGCAGGCAGATAACCCAAATGTGATGACTGCAACAGTGAAACACGAAGCACATTTATAGTTTTTTTATTTGCCAGTGATGGAAATGTTATTATAATATTATGACTTTGGCATTAAAAAATAATAAAAACAATTTATTGAAAATGGCTGTAAAACACTGGGGGTTACTCTATGGGTAAATGTATTTTTTTGCACAGGTTTGTGTTAACAGAAAAAGCAGACCTTTTTGTACCATATTTCTGGCTAGAACAGCCACCCATACTTAAAAGCAAGAGAGGTCTACTTGGAGGGTACGAACAGCTGATGTGGGCAGAGTAACAAGTAATAGGAAGATTTTGGGTGGTGATAAAGTGAGGTAAAGAACTGAAGAGAGCACAGGCAGTGACATTGGAGTCTTACAAATAGATCACAAAAAATACCCAAAACAAAAAAGTGATGACAGAATTTAAACACTATAATGCCTCTGCTGGCAATGGTTAAACCCTACAAAGTGATGTACTGGGAGACAGCAAGTAGGGTAATGTACTGTAGAGATGCAAGAAAAGATGGAAATAATTTGTCAAGCTAATAAAAGACTTTGACTCAAAAACAAGAACTTAGAAAGCAAAATATGACTCTGGTTTTCAGAACTGTGATAAACATTCAATTTTATGTGAGCATGCAAATTCACCTAGTGTATGCACACTTTTCCTTTTCTGCTGTCAGTTATGCCATTTCCTGGCATATGTGACAATAAGCCTTAATAAAATATATCAATATTTAAGGCCATAGTGATGACAAGGCAGCTATATTTCTACCCCCTAAAACACCAGCCACACAGGTTTATGCATGGGCCACAGTTCAGAAATGGTCAACCACATTGGAAAGAAAAGCTCGAGTATCAGAAAAAGTGTGTCCCTGCTGAAAAGGGCTGGGGCAGTACACATGCATAATAAGTACCTCTGCTACCTATTATAGATGTATGCACAGATGAAAGGACTTGAAACTTCATATCCAGAAAGGAAGTTGAATACTGTGCATTACTAGTGAACATGGGGAGAAGGGCAGAACTTTACACTTTCAGCTTAAGGCAAGGTCATATGACAGACTGTGTCTAAATGAAGTTATTAATAATCCCAGGGTAGCTGGTGGCTTAAGGTGGTAGAAGAGGTACAGAAGTTGAAAGGAGAATGGAAGATATCTTAGCGATGTTCAATCACTGGTGACAGGCCAAGCCACAAAGAAAACCTTTTTGTCAGTCTGAGTGTTAAAGGTCCAGCCCAGTAATACAGTGGTTACAGTCAAACACTACACCAGGTAGCTGGACTATGGAATAAAGCAGGATCTGTGGAAGACTGACTAGGGTAGGGAGGATCCAACTGTGAACAATTTGCTCTCACTTTCTAATGGAAAGTCTACGTCCAAGTTTGGTATTGCTACATCTTGGAAATGAGGGGGGGATAATCAAAGCCACAACTTATCTCCAGAGGAAGCAGCAAAGGATATGATTTTTATCACAAAGTCACCACATGGACAGTTTACTGGCAAAACAGAAAACTGGAAAATGCAAGGACAATGAGAAAGCATTCCCAGTTTTAAAAACTACTTGCACTCAGGATCTTTAGCCCTCCTTGGTGGGGTGGCCCTAAGAAGGAAGGCCTAAATAGACGTGAAGCAATTGCACATGGGTCTAGAACAAGAAAGGGCTTGGAAACAGTGTATCCAGAGAAACAGCCCTGGATAAAGAAATCGAAAAAGTTAAATGAAGGCAGAAATACCTTAAGCTTCATTCAGGAAACTATGACCAGAACACTACAGTCCCTAAAAGTCACTTTTTCATACCGAATACCATCCAGGAACTGTGTGGGTGCCTTATAAACATGGAAACACTTGATTTTCAGAGAAGGAGAAATAAGAGTAATACAGCAAATGTGCAAGTACTGCTAGAAAGGAAAGCAGAAGTATGAAATGAGGCACTAAAGCAGACACTTACCTGTTGTTTTTAAAGCCTGCCATCAGTCGAAATGGAAAAGAAAACTCACTCATATCGCTTGTCATTTTTGTACAGTAAATGCTTGAAGGATAGATAACTTTATTGTTCACATGTTTAGTCCTGTATATATATATATATATATATATATATATATATATATATATATATATATATATATATATATATATATATATATATATATATTCCAATACACTGCAGGCTATAATGTACTATACAGCCCAAAGCTACAATGCGCACTATCCACTTCAAAGATCTTCACCATCAATAATACACAAGTCATCCCTATGCAAAAATATCGACAAATTAATGGACACTCATTAATGGAATGTGATAAAAATGCTTCAGGTACCACAGAACCATCCTTGTCATCTCAGTGTGAATAAAGGCACATACTATGATCAATTACATTGGGTTCCCTTGGAAGAATGCCAGCTGCCAGTCACAGTCCTGCTTTCATATCTATATTTGCAGGAAATAGGCACAGCTGTCATTTAGCTCCACCCACCACCACACAACAAGAAGTTCAAGGCAGAAATATGGTATCAGAGGATGTTTTTAGAAGCAAAGCAACAAGCAGAGGCATCATTGCAGAACAGGTTAGACCACAAGTATTACACACATGCACATTCCATTCTCATTTAACTTCAAGAATACTATAGTGTCACAACTGCTGCATAGGAGGACAAGCCAAGAACAGTGCTATCTATTCTGGTTAGGTTTGAAAGCAGACATGCATGCTTTTTTCTGTACACTCTTCCTGTGAAATTCAGTGTTACTATTTCTTTACTCCTCAGAAATTCTCCAGTTCCTGCACTGCAGGGAGCACTCAGTTCTACTTATGTTCATCTGTTACGACAGTAACCAGCAAAATCTAAACATTAGTGCATAACTAGCCTGGTACTTTAGCACATATGGCTATCGCTAGGAACTAACAAGTTTCATCTTGTACTTTGGAATCAGATTTTTCCTCAGATTCCACATACAAAACACTGTGCTTCTCTGCAAATTAGTTAATCAAATCGTACACTGCTCCACTCCCAGCAACTAGTCTGTTTATGCATAGTATGCAAGTAACCCGATATGCAAAGAATGAATAACAAAAGAAACACAGAAAATCAAGGAGACTGACAAATGAAAAGACAGCAGAAATTTTACTTCCATTCCTAACATGTAACTCAACAGATCCAAATTCACAAAAGAACAAATGTAACACAATGTAGAGCATAAAAACAAATAATGATGATGATGATGATGATGATGATGATAATAATAATAATAATAATAATAACCATTATAAGTAAGAAATATAAAAAAAATAAAAAAAGCCCAGTTGCAAGACAGAGGGGTGAAGCCCTCACTATGACACAAACAACCCATGTTCTATTAGAGGCAAGGGCACTGCCGAGATCAAGCCATTAACAATTTTATTTAAACTCTAATTGTATTTGTTAATGGAGTAGAAGACTTCTCCTCGTGGACTTTTTTCAAAATCAGCCCAGGAGCAATGCTTGGTTAGATGGCAAAAATCAAAGTTTCACAAAAGGCAAATTGCTCAAAAGAATCAAACCCTGGAGAGGTGCCAATGTTAGCTTCCCCATCCTGGAGGGATGGAAGCTGTTTAAATATGCTATTTGGGTACACCTAGCTCGGAGTGTTGCATCCATGGTTACAAGTATACCAAGCATATGCTGCTTGTATCACACATGGGCACCAAGCAGGCAGCACCACGTGGAGCTCCAAGGAGCCATGTGGGGAAATTTCAACCCAAGGCAGAATAAGCTACTCTATTAGGACCTGTGACTTTTCTGCTCCCTACCACCAGAGTCTTGTCACAAGGGGATGAATGGACTAATGAAGCTCACAGGCAGGAATAAATGGGCCATCAAGCTCTTAACTACCTCAGGAGATATCAGAGCCTCACTCCTGATAGAACTAATGGGTGAAGATAGAGCAGGCATCAAGCAAGTCATACGAAGGCAAGGATTGGGGAGAAGTGGAAAATATTTTTCCTTCCCCAAATGCTTTTTCCCCCTCCTGCCTACTGACCATCAAGCATCCGCCATTGAGACCAATCACCCAGAAGGGTCATCATCCGGGCAGTGACAAGAGTGGTTTTTGCTTTTGTTGCCATGCCCTCCTACCACTTGCATGCTGCAGGTAACACTTTTCCCATGTCCAGTCTAATCTTGCTTTAAAGAGGCTATGTGCCTACCACATATGGTGTGTTGACATGAAACTATTCTGCCTCCCCATCACCAGCTCACAGAATGCTGAAAATGTGTTTCAATATGGCTTAACCAAACCCTACCCACAGTACCTGAAGCAAACATCTGCATCATCAGGGAACTTCCTACACCACATCAGGATGTATGTTCTCACCCAGAGTGCTGAACCCACTTCCGTCCTAGTAAAGGCTCTTGTGCCTTACACATACATGGGAGCCATTTTTCCCCAGGGAAACTGCCACTGTGGCCCCCACAAGATGTGTAAACCATTAGCCACTCACATCCTCCCCTACTTAGCTCTTCCTGCGCTTAAGCTTCTACAAGAATTCAGGTTGTCTGATTTGCAGTCATGGATTCATTCCTCTGCAACACAGCAACAGGCAATGGGAAACTAGCAAAAAACAATAAATAATTAATACAGAAGATTAGATTTAGACATTCAGTCATATTTGGGTTATGTTTTCATGAAATGGATGTCAAGACATTCTCCATAAGAGCAAAGCTGACAGCGGCACAAGAAGTGAATTTCTTGACATCTACTTTGAGAAAAAAATGGTTGCAAGCAAATCTGATCATAACATTTTGCAATATATGGGGGTTTTAGTTGTGACTATGTGATGCACACATTATAAAAATGACTGAATGTCACTGCAAGTTGTGCAACAGTTTTTAAAGGGTTCCATGACTAAATGGCATGTCTTTTGTGATCACCATAAATGTGATCATGCCTTCTATGGAAGGTTGGGCACCGGGCTGGCAACTCGACACCGTAAAACTCCACTGCCAATCTTGAGAGGACAGGTGATCCCACTGTGGCGACCTCTAATCAGGAAAAGCCGAAATAAGAAGATTCATAACTGTGATCACTACAGTTCACAATTACACAGACGCCACTTGCAAAAAATAAGCACAAAAAAGTACTCTTGCAAGGGTAAACCCTTTGTCCTCTCCAAAAACAGGGGTGGGGACTGTGTCTTCCACATACCTGTTTTTCTTATATGTACCAAGTCTGAGATTACCATGTCAGTGGAAAGGAGAAATCCCCACAGGTTCATAGGTGTGTACTAGGCTAATGGCCCTGGGGCCTTTACAAGCCTAGCCCATAGAAGTGCCCTGGCATTGTGCTGCACGTCATTAGTTCCCAGTGCCTCTATCAAGTAGAGCCAATGAAGTGATCCCCGGGCTGAACTTTCTATTTCCCACCCACCCATCAAGATTTCTCTTGAAGAGGGCTAGTGAGGGACTCTGCTTGACATGTATGGGAAGTCTATTCCAGAGCATGGGCAGTCTCTGGGTTATGAACTTGTCCCTCCCAGCATGTTCTGTTGACTGTGGTAATAAGGTTGAGGTCTCTGGAGTGTGTGGTGCGGAGGGATTGGGATTTCTTTAGATGTAGCATTTCTAACAGAGCTAGGTCAGACATGGCTTTGTAAATCAAGCAGAGATTGCCTCTTAGTAGACAATATGAGACAGAGAATAGCTGGATTTTTTTTTAGTTTGTCCATGTAGGACATGTGCTTAAGGCCTAGGATCCTCTTTGTGAGGTACTTTTGTGGCCTCCCCAGCTGTTGCAGGTGTCTAGTGAGGTACATGCCAAATGGGACATTATACTCTATGACTGGTCTAATGAGGGAAGAGTAGAGAGAAATGATGACCCCTTTCTTCCTGGATGCAAAACCCTTGGTAATGAAATGTGCCACATAGGACTTTCTGACCACAGTGGCAATGTGGTGGTCGAAGGAGAGGTTGCTGTCAACCTGTGTCCCCAGATCTCTTATAACGCCTTCAGTGGGCTTCCACCGATGTGGTAATTAGTGGGAACTGAGTTTTTCCCAAAGGGGATGACGACACATTTTTTGACATTAAGCTTAAGGCCATGGTTTCGACACCACTCATTGGTTTCAGTTAGGCCTTTCTGTAGGATGTCTGCATCACTTGGGGAGTTAATAATGGCTCCCAGCTTGCAGTCATCTGAGAATATGGTCAGCCAGAGTCCCTCAATGTTGGCCTGGACTTCTGAGAAGTAGATGCCAAACAGGACAGGACCCAGGACCGATCCCTGTGGGACTTCACTTGTGACTGGTCGGCAGTGTGATTTGGAGTCCACTACTTTCACACTATGGGTTCTATGTGTGAGCCAATTTGTAACCCACCTAATGATATAAGGGTTGATGCCTAGTTTGCTGAGTTTATCAACAACTCCCAAGTGAGGAATGGTATCAAAGGCCTTGGCCAAATCGAGACAGGCTGTATGAACTGCCTTACTGTCATCCACCGCTCTGGTGACTGACTCAAAGAAGTCAACCAGGTTGAGCAGTCATGATCTACCTTTCACAAAATCAAATTGCGTGGGATCTAGAGTTTGGAGATTCCCTACATCCTTGTTAATTAGGTCCACGATGATGCACTTCATAGCCTTGCATATTAGACTCATCAGGCTAATGGGGCGACAATTTTCAGGATCTGTAGTCACTCCTTTATGGAGAGGAATGACTGTAGCAGTGCGCCATTCAGTAGGGACAAAGCCTGAGGTGAGGCTGTGACTGAACAGAGCTCACAGATGTGGTGCCAGTTCACTTTGTAATTCATGTAGAACACAGCCAGGGATATTGTCAGGTCCCATGGAAGCTGTATTCTTGGCCTTAGACAATGCAGCTTTAACCTGTGCTGCAGTAATGCTGGGTGCTTGGCATTCTTCTGGTATTGAGACTGGTCCTGGGGGGGGGTAAAGTTGGCACTGAACCAGTCAGCCAGTATGTTGGCAATATCTGTTGGCTCAGTACAGCAGGTACCACTGTGCAGTAACTCAGAGCAAATCTGGGTAATGCTATGGAGACTCTTGATACAACTTTGTGGTTGTTTTTAGTGTCTGCTGCAATTCTGCCTTCATAGCTGGCTTTGGAGATTTTGATGAGGCATCTCAACTTTCTGTTGAGGCTAATAAGGGAATTTTTCCAGTCTTGAGACTTCACCTTTTTCTGCAACAGTTTCTTCCTTCTGTTGTAGAGTTTATTAATGGCAGGGGACCACCAGACTGGCTTCCTTTTTTTGGAGGAGAGCGTCTTGGTTCTGTTGGGTATGGCTAGTTCCATGCATTTATGTATGCGTTCGTACAGTGCACTGATGTACGATTCAGAGGTCATGCATCTATTTTCATTGGCATGGGTTCCATGAAGTTAGCCACCTCTGTTTTTAGGCGTCCAAAGTCAGCTTTGGAGAAGGTTTTCATGGTGGATACCTTTGCGGGGTGTGTGGGTGAGATGTGGATTTCCATGGTGATTAGTTTGTGGTACGATCTAACCAGGGAAGAACTGACTACTGGTGTAGAGCAACGGTTGCCCATGTTAGTAATAACCAGGTCAAGGATGCTGCTTTCTCTAGTGGGGGTAAGAATGTTCTGGTCCAGGGCACTGGAACTGATGAATTCCAGGAAGCATTGGGCCAGTGCATTGGTGCAGGAGTAGTATTCCCAGCTGATGGAGGGGTAGTTGAAGTCACCTAGTATGAGAGTGTTGGGATGGATTGGATCTTAATAAATAGTTTCCAGGGTGTTTAGGAATGTGGAGTGAGAGTGTTGGGACATGGTTGGGGACCTATAGCAGGCTATGACCTGAATCGCCATCTCCTACCTTAAATTAAGTGGAGGAATGGGATTGGGATAAGGGAAAGCAGAAGCTCTGTATGACCCTTACAGCTCTGAAGATTTTGCTTCTAACCTCCATGCAACTTCTTGTACTGGCCCATATTACCTTTCAATAGTTTGACCTTATCTTGGACAGCAAGGTGAGGTCCTGTGGGGTAATTAGGGAGGAGGGTGAAAGAGCCACTTCACAGACTTTAGTTTTCTCCCTCTCTCTCTCATATTTTTGCCACAGGGGGATCTGAAACAACAGCTCCCTGTCAACAATGACCATAAGAGGCAGTGTTTTGACATCCTCTGATATGGTTTGGAAACACAGTGAGACATGCCTTCTTAAACCCCAAAGTTGCTGCCCTAAAAACTGCATCCACAGCTCCATATCCACATTCAGTAGACTGTCTTGCCACAGCTGTGACAGTGTAGGCCATTTTCAATTGCTTTGCCTTCGGATTTCCAAATACCTTCCCTATTTCATCAACCAACTTGCTAAAGGGTTCTGTCTGGTACTTTGCTGTGTGTGTGTCTGCTAAGTTAGTGCCACAAAAGCCAGGGTAGCCGCCGTATACAGATTCTTCCCAAAAGGGAAAGAATTATCATAGCAATGATGAATAAAGATATAGGAAACCTTCAGCCACTGGACCCAACCCAATTTGGTTCCATAAAGGAGAAGTCATGCCTATTCAACCTGGTGGATTTCTTTGAGAAGGTCACCAAAGCAATGGAGGAGAACAAAATGGTTCACACTGCCTACCATGACCTGACCAAGGTATGTGATACAATACCCCACTCAGGCATTGTTGACAAACTCAACAGGTTAGGTATAAACCTTATGTCACCCGGTGGATAGCCAGCTGGCTCACAGACAGGACCTAGTAAGTTAGAGTTGGGGAGTCCACATCTACAAAGAGGCCAATCACAAGCGGAATCCATCAGGGATCAGTCCTGGAACCGCTGCTTTTTGGCATTTACTTCTTTGAAGTCAAGGCTAATGTCAATAGCCTCTGGCTGAGTAAATTTGCAGAGGACTGTAAATTATAGCAGTCCTCACCTGTTCACACATCTAAAATTAAAAAACTCCTCCTCGCCTTAAAACCAACTACACTAGCATCAGATGGCATACCTGCTAACTTCCTGAAAATAGCAGCAGACTATCATATCCAGTCTCCATCCTAATAAACATTCAGGAAGCTTATGTGCCACAACTATGGAAAATATCCCACATTATATCTCTTCATGTTGTTGTTGTTGTTACGTCTTTCGGCTTTTCCCAGTTAGGGATCGCCACAGCGGAACTCCAGTCCGCTAATGATTGGCAGTAGATTTTTACGTGTCGAGTTGCCAGCTCTGACGCACAACCTTCAACGAAGGTACGCCCATTCACACATGTCTTCACACAGAAGACGCTCTAGCTGAGAATCGAACAGGACAACGTCTTTACTGTGAGGCGACAACACTAAATCTTATGATTTTGCCAACTACCGGCCTTTAGCTATTCCTTTTCCCCTATCAAAGCTCCTGGCAAAAATGCATTCACTTACAAGTAATGCAATTCCTGAACTCACACAATCTTCTCTCCCCCACTCAACATGTTTTCCGTCCTCACCATAGCACAACTACCGCCCTTCTCTCCTTCACCAATCAGGTCAATCATCACAGAAGCAACAATAACTTTGTATCTGCTATCTTTTTAGACCTCTCAAAAGCATTTGACATGTTCTCTCACTCCAAACTACTAGATACTCTTAACTCTCTATCCTTTACATCCCACACTATCTCCTGGTTTAAAAGCTACTTATCAGATAGACAATGGCAAAATGAACAACCCCCACCTCTTCCTAACTCTATAGGAGTACCACAAGGCTCAATACTGGGCCCACTGCTTTTCTCTATTTTTACAAACAATCTACACAGCTCCTCCAGACAAGCCACTACAATTTAGTATGCAGATGATTCTAAACTCATCTGTGCAGCCCCATCTATTGCCACCCTACATCGCTAGCTCAAGAGTCATTCCCTACTGAAAGTTGGATCACTGACATCCAACTCATTCTTAACCCCAATAAAACCAAATTACACTTGTTTACTCCCAATAAAATAAATTCTACCTCCTCAAATTTCTTTATCTCATCCAGAAATGGCACAATCATTTCTCCATCCACCCATACAAAACTCCTAGGGATAGAAATAGACAATAACTGATCTTTTGACATTCACATAGCACAAATCATCCAGAAAGTTCATAAAAAATGGGAACCCTCTATAGGCACAAAACGTCCTCAGAGATAAAGCAAGAATTACCTTAGCTCAAACTTGCCTCTTATCAACACTCACATATGCAGCACCAATCCTAACCCATATTAAAAAAACTGATTTGGACAAGTTAGAGTCATAACAAAATAGCCAAATTTGCAAACAACTCACCCATTACAGCCCATCACTGTCAATTAATATAAGAAGTTCAATGGCTAGAATTTCCTCACTTACTAACTTACCAATTTGTGCCTTTAACATTATTAACTACCCAGTAAAAACTGCAGCCCTAAAGCAGCTACTAACCTCTTACTCTACCAGTCCTAATAAACCTCTCCTCAGTATTACAACTGTTAACAATACTGCTGGTAAATCCCTATACTCCTATATCATAGCCATAAAATGGAGCAACCTCCCTACTAATATGACCTCTACAACTACTAACATGCAATTTCAGAAAACTACTCAAACCACATCTCAGGGAAACCTGGATCTGCCCATGTGTTACATGACAATTGCCTTCCACATTCTTCTGGTTTCCACGTGTTGCACTACTCACATTAGCAGTAAGTGCAAACTGTTCATACTGTATGTACTGCTATGCAAGTATAACATTTACAGTCATATTAGTTCCAGCTGATTTTGTAACAATCTAATTATATCTCAATTCTGCAATGCCACTTAACTGTAAACTGCCAATTTATTTTTGAATGTCCATGAATGTAAAAAAAAAAAAAAAAAATGTATTTTACTATGTATTTCTCTTTGTAGCAACTACTTACTATGTGTTAATTTGTGGAGCTTTTCTCCCCTGGCATCCACTAAAAAACGGACCTGGTCCAGATGGATTTTCCCGGTTAACAAATGTAAAATAAATAATAAAAATAAATAAAATCCCCTACCAACACATATGCTCTGCACTAGGGGCTGACAGACAAATAACTGGTGTCAGAGCCATGGACTAAAAGAAAATGCCAAAAAAATATGTAATAGCATCCTTCAGGAAGTCATCCACCCTTTGTAACTATAATATTGAGAAACACACCCCTTTGAGTTGACCCAGTGGTCAGGGACTTGGGGACACATATAGACAGTAATATAGTCTTTGACCTTTCATGTCTACAGTATTGAGAAAATCATTCTATGTTATGCAACTTATAAACAAATGTATGGCATATCTAGGTCAAAGGATGGCAGTGTTCCACTGTATTCGGCATTCATCAGACCGGTCAATGAATACAATGCCCTCTGGTATATACCTAGCCAGGCACATCCAACAAAGTACAGTTTTGTACCTACCATAAATGTAGATCTCCGATAGGTATGCATCTGCAGTCCTAACATATGGGTTGTCCTGCCTCAGGCAGCCCTTCGGTCGGCCGGATTCCAAAGTCCGAGTCTGGCCTCGGCTGATGTCGCACTTCACCCGACGTCATAGCTGCTGTTTATTGGGTATAAAGGCATCAGCCAACGCCATTTTCCTCAGTGTTTCTTGCCCCAGATGCCAGGTGCCCTCTAGTAAGGCTAAATTTGGATAAATGCAAATAATTCCAAATAGTAGAGAGCAAACAATATAAAAAAAAATATATATATATATATATATATATATATATATATATATATATATATATATATATATATATATATATATATACACAAACAAATACACCATAATAGATTCCTCCAGCTAGCTAAAGAGGGTAAATACCCTAGGAATACCACAGAGGGGAAGGAGGGTGGGTAATCCTGACTGCAGATGCATACCTATCGGACATCTACATTTATGAGAGGTACAAAACTGTATATGTCCTTCAAGGATCCATCTGCAGTCCTAACATATGGGTAGAATACCATAGCCAAACTGGGGGAGGAGGCACTAAGATAAAGATGGTGTAGTTAAGATCCCTTGCAAAACAGCAGTTGCAAAACCTGCTCGGGATCTAGAGTATAAGGGAAGATTGTAATGCTTGGCAAATGTATGCATGGAGCTCCAAGTAGCAGCTTCTAAAATGTCTTTGGTAGCCACTCCTCGTAGGAAAGCTGTAGCGGTGGCTGTAGCTCTTGTGGAATGAGGTCTGACATTATCAGGAATTGTCTTTCCATGAAAAGAGTAGCAAAATCAAATGCAATTTCCTATCCATTTTCAGATTGTCTGTTTTGAAATTGCTTTTCCTTGCATTTCTGTTGCATATGCTACCAGAAGCTGGTCAGTTTTCCTGCTGGTCTTAGTTCTGTCCAGATAGTAGCGTAATTGTCTGTGCACATCCAATGTATGTAGCAGTCTTTCCCCCCTGTTCTGTGGGTTGGGGAAGAATGTAGGTAAATGAATCACTTGGTTCAATGATACTCTGGAGACCACTTTTGGCATAAAGGTAGGGTTAGTTCTCAGAGAGACTCTGTCCTGATGGAAGATAAGGAAGGGTTGTACTGCCATTAATGCCTGTAACTCAGATACCCTTCTTGCTGAAGTAATTGCTAGCAGGAAAGCAGTTTTCCAAGATAAGAATTGTAATTCTGCTGTTGCTGCTGGTTCAAAAGGGGGAAGTGTTAACTTTTCCAGCACAAAGTTGAGATCCCATGTAGGTAAAGGTGGTTTCCTTGGAGGCTTTACATTTTTGATTCCTCTCAAGAACTGCCTGAGTAGAGGGTGAGAGAAGACAGGAGGATCCATGTTGTATTCTGTTGAAATTGCTGATGCATGAATCTTAATGGAGGAGTAAGACAGGCCATTGTGGAACAGCTCTGCTAAATATTCCAGGATGTGTGCTAGGTTTGCCAATGAGACATTTTCTCCCTTTGCTGCACTCCAAATGAGGTATCTTTTCCACTTGGCTGAATAAGTCTTCCTTGTGGAGGGTCTGCGTGCCTCCAGGATAATGTCCTTAACCCTCTGAGATAAACCTGGGTTATTTTGTTTTATGCAATATTCCAAGCAGCTAGCTGCAGTGTTTTCAAGTTTGGATGTAGGATCTTGTAGTTGTCCTGTGTTAGTAGTAAGGGGCATAGAGGTAGATGCCATGCGTGTGTCCGAGGCATGCTTCTCAGTAGAGGGTACCAATGTTGCCTCGGCCAGTCTGGAGCTATCAGAATTACCCTTGGCTGATCCTCTCTGATCTTCCGTAGAACTTTGTACATCAAGGGAAGAGGTGGAAATGCATATGCTGTCAGGTTTTTCCAGCTGAAGGAAAGAGAGTCCACCCTCCAAGCAAGTGGGTGGTATGCTCTTGTGCAGAATTTCTTCAATTGGTGATTGTATGGGGAGGCAAACAGGTCTATCTGTGGTAGTCCCCATTTCTTTGTTATGTCTTTGAAGATATCTGGATGCAGCATCCATTCGTGAGCATCCGTGGTAGTTCTGCTCAAGGTGTCTGCTAGAGAATTTTCTTTTCCTGGTACAAATCTGGCCTGAAGTTGAATGTTGAGGTTCAGGGCCACATTCCACAGGTCCATTGCCATCCGGCATAGAGGATATGAATGTGTACCTCCCTGTTTGTTGATGTACCACATGATTGTGGTATTGTCCGTCCTCATCAGCAGATGACCCTGTTGAAGGAGTGGTCTGAATGCCTGGATAGCATGTTTCACTGCCAGCATCTCCTTTAGATTTATGTGTAGATTCATCTGGTCTTGGGTCCATAGGCCTTGTACACACTTGTCCACCATGTGTGCCCCCCGTCCTAGGTCTGAGGCGTCCATGGTGATGGTCTGGCTTGGATGTGGTTTGTGGAAAGGCAAGCCTCTGTTCAACTGACAGGCCTGAGCCCACCACAGGAATTCTTGCTTCAGGCATGGAATTATTGGAATCTGGGCTTCTAGACTGTGCTTGTGTTGAGACCATACATTCCTTGGATACCATTGTAGCTTTCTCATATGCAGCCTGGCATGCGGAACCAATATTATGCAGGATGCCATGTAGCCCAGGGCTTGCAGGACTTTCCTTGCAGTAAGCTGAGTTTGTGTTGTTAATGTCATGAAGTAGACTGGTAGTTGCTTTTGTTTTTCTTCTGTGAGAAAAGCCATCTGAGTTGATGTGTCTAATTCTGCACCCAAGAAAGTTATCCTTTGGGATGGTACTAGTCTTGACTTTTGCATGTTGACTGTGTATCCCAAGGCTTGCAACAGTTGTATGACATTTTCCAAATCTTTTGTTAACTTTGCCTTGTTGTCCGCTTGTATTAGGCAGTCGTCCAGGTATGGGTAAATCTGAATTCCCTGAAGTCTGCAATGAGCAATTACTGATGCCAGGCATTTCGTGAGTACTCTGGGCAGTAGATAAGCCAAAAGGCAATGCTGAGAATTGATAATGCTCTGATCCTGCAAGAAATCTGAGGTGTCTTCTGCAATCTGGTCGTATAGGGACGTGCAGGTATGCCTCCTTGAGATCTAGAGTCACCAGCCAAGACTCCTTGCCCAGCATGGGAAGAAGTTGCTGGAGGGTCAGCATTTTGAATTTTGGAACAATGAGGTATGTGTTCAGTGCGGACAAATCTAGAATAGGTCTCCATTGATTTTCTTTTCTTGGTACAAGGAAAAGCCTGGAGTAAAATCCTTGGCCTTGTTCCATAGGTGGCACCTCTTCTATAGCTCTCATCCTTAGTAAGTTGTTGATTTGTCTTAGAGCGTCTGTTTTTTGGCTTGGTGGTAGGTTTGGCATTCCTCTCTTTTTTGGTAGAGTATGGAAGTGAAACCTGTCGCCCTTGTCTATTGTTTGTAAAGTCCATTTGTCTCCTGTAATGTAATGCCAGTTGTCGGAGAATAAGGCTAGTTTTCCGCCCAAGGGTGCTTCCAGTTGTTCCCTGGTAGGCGGAACTAGAGCCAAGTCATTGTGTTTGCCCTGTGGAAGTGGTTGTAGTTGATTCTGCGGCAGTACTTCTCTGGTTGGTAGGTTGCCACTGACGTCCCCTGTAGGCACCCCTAGATTGTCCTCTGCCTCTTGGGCGTCTATTTCTGCCTCTCTGTGCTCTGGAGGTGTCTGGAAAGGACCAATTCTTTGAAGGCCAATTTCTGCTAAACCTCGGAGGTTGGACCTGCAGAAAATCCTTGACTGTTTGCACAGATTTTGCTTTTTCTTCCACCTTTTTTAGAACCTCCTGTGCAGGGGAGCCAAACAAACTTTGTTTCTCCATGAGAGCATCTAGGAGTTTTGACTTAACATGGTCTGGTAAGGATTGTTCTTTTAACCAGGCATGCCTTCGAATCACTGGTCCAGTCACAGCTGATCTAAAGGAAGCCTCCAGTGCATCATAGCCACATTTTAAGAAATGGTTACTGACCTGCTGAGAGTTATGTACCAAATCCTGAAGGGACTTGCGGTCTAAAGGTTCAGGTGAAGATAGTTTTTTATTTAGCTGGTCTAACAAAAATTCCTGGTACTGAATCATGTGAAATTGACATTTCAAGGCCCTGGCCGAAAGAGTAGCAGAAGTATAAACCTTTTACCCCATCTCTAATGCTCTAGATTCCCTTTCAGAGGGAAGAGGGTTTTTGGCAGAGGCAGCTGCCACACCTTTAGGGCCCTGTGAAATG
Source organism: Protopterus annectens (assembly GCF_019279795.1). Classification (NCBI taxonomy): domain Eukaryota; kingdom Metazoa; phylum Chordata; order Ceratodontiformes; family Protopteridae; genus Protopterus; species Protopterus annectens. Next base: position 634,192,141 of record NC_056751.1, read on the forward strand.
GTTTCAGAGTCTGCAACAGGAGCCTTATACAAATGGTACTGTGTGTCCAGGACCCTGTAATATCTGTCTGGCTTGGCAGGGGCCGGAGGAAGAGAATCAGGAGCAGTAAAGGCATCATTATATGCATCATCAACAACCGTTAGTACTGGCGGAATGGCTAAAGGCCTATGCTGTGGTAAGTGTAAAAAAAGTCCTTAGCCTTTTCCTTGAATCTGAAAAATCCTGGCCCTGCCATTGGAAGTGTTCCCTCCTAGCATGCAAGGTTTCCCCAAAGGAAAATTCTTCAGGAGGAGAAGCAGAAGGAATGGAGTCTTCTGCATCAGAATCCTCATAAGGAGAATATGGGCCTTCGTGAGGGTCTGAAAGGTCTGAGTCATCCGAGGAATAATCTGTAGAGACAGGTTCCGGGGGTTCAGTCCTAGGCCTCTTGTCTGGATGAGGTTGGGATCCTCTGATCAAAGAAATGAGATCCTCAGCCAGGCTGAGTATTTGGGAACTAGAGGTAGGCCTATGTGAAGGAGTTTTGGCAGGCAAGGCCTTAAAAGTTTTAGCTGCCTTAGCCCTGGCAAAAGCCTTGATAGACATGGAAGCAGGAGGTCTAGCAGCCCCACGTGCAGGGGTAGTTATGTCTAAAGGAATAGTGTCTGATAAATCCTGGGTGCCTGCTTCTGTAGCAGTAAATTCAGTAGCAGATTCAGCCATGCTCTGTGAGGCCTCAGCTATCGGAAGCATGCTTTCGGCCGAAGGAAGAACCGGGGGCTCGGTTTCATCTGAAACCGAGATTCGCGGTTGGCCTAACCGTGGTTTCAGCCGAAACCACGGGCCACGAATGTCGGTCCTTTTCCTTGCGCTTTTTAGCTAATTGAGTAGTCGGAGTCTCCGACGGCATTTTGTATGCAAAGGCGGGACCAAAAAACTCCTCTGCAAACTCCAACCGACGTCTAAGTGTCCGTCGGTTGAAGGAAGCACAGGCTAGACAAGCTGATACGTCGTGGTCTGGGCCTAAGCAAGGAAGGCAGTAAGAGTGGAAATCCTTATGAGGTATTTGCTTCCCACAAGTTAAACAATTATTTACTTTGTCTGACATCAGCTGAGGCAAGAAAGAGTCCCCAACGGGGTACTTAGCTTTTTAGAAGTCTTCGGTAGTAGAAATCTCTGGATCTGACCGACCGGCACTTGCGAACAGCTTCTGCTTCAGGCACCGCGCGGCAAGAAAGACTGGGGAAAATGGCGTCGGCTGATGCCTTTATACCCAATAAACAGCAGCTATGACGTCGGGTGAAGTGCGACATCGGCCGAGGCCAGACCCAGACTTTGGAATCCGGCCGACCGAAGGGCTGCCTGAGGCAGGACAACCCATATGTTAGGACTGCAGATGCATCCTTGAAGGACATCTGGAACATCCACAGAAATTCTTTGCAAAAAGAATACCGAGCATAACATGTTCTATGCAGACTGTCTCAAGGCCCTATCTCTGCATTCTATCTCCTACAGGCTGTTGAACAGAGATCTATGCCTAGCATAGAAGGCATGGTCAGACCCCACCCTGATGGACCTCCAGCATATCTGCAAAACAAACAGCACCAGAAAGTACAGTTGTGTATACTTAACTATAAATTATGTTAGAGTGTATTTACTGTTGCAGTCCTGACAGCTGGGATTTCCTGCCGTGAAAGCCCTCAGCTGGCCAGACTACCATAGAATTTTATTTCACTTTGCAGGCTGGAGCATGCCTTAATCAACGGCAGTACACTCGGGTATAAAGGGAGCCACCCTGCATCATCACTTCAGTATTTTCTTGGCCCCCATGAAGGAGGAGCCTGGAGGTAAGCAACAGAGAATAAGGAAGTGGGTAAGTAACCCAGGGTAGCATGGGAAAGTGCCAAAGGTAGTCATATTTGGAAACTCTAGGCCTACCTGGTAGGCCAAGGGGGTAGGAGGGAGGGAAAAGACTGCAACAGTGAATACACTCGAACATCTACATTTATGGTATGTGTACACAAATGTACTATGTTCTTCATGTTTCACTGTTGCAGTCCTGATAGTTGGGAAGATTCCCAAAGCTCAACTAAGGGTGAATGGAGATCCAGTAGAGAACAGGATCCCCTGCAAAACTGCAGAGGCAAACCCTGCTCTGCATTTTGGGAAAGCTGGCAGGTAGTAGAGCTTTGTGAAGGTATGCACAGACCACCAAGTGACTGCTTCCACAATGTCTTTGCTGGAAACCCCCTTAAGGAAGGCTGTAGAAGTAATCTGTGGCCCGGTAGAGTAAGGTGTAACCAAATTTTTTTTTTTTTTTTTTTGCCATGATGGCTGTAGCAGAAAGAAATGCAGTGAGAAATCCATTTGGAAATGGTCTGTTTAGAAATTGGTTTTCCTTCCGATCCGGGGGCAAAGGCTATAAACAGTTGATCTGACTTCCTAAAGAATTCTGTCCTGTCTAGGTAGAAATGTAACATTCTGTGCACATCCAGGGAGTGAAGTAATCTTTCTCCCTTTTCTGAGGACTGGGAAAGAAGGTAGGCAGATGGATGGCTTGATTCAAAGACAAAGTGGTTACCACCTCAGGTATAAAGGAATGGTTAGTCCTGAGGCAAATCCTTCCTTTATGGAAGACAATGGAAGTTTCTACAGGCATTAGGGCCTGTAATGCATGCATGAGACCCTTCTAGATGAGGTAATGGCTAAAAGGAGCAGTCTTCCAAGTGAGGAATTTTAAAGAGGCATCAGCTGAATTTTCAAAGGAAGGCAAAGTAAATTTTTCCAGTACATAGTTGAGGTCCCATGGAAGTGTGGGTTTCCTCCTGGGGGACCTAATGTGAAGGACACCCCTAAGGAATTGTTTCAAGAGGGAGTATGACAAGATATCAGGGAGAACAGGAATGTGAGCAGAGATGGCTGAGGCATGTATTTTTATAGAAGAGTAAGAAAAAGGCCTATCGGGTACTCCAGGATGGCTGAAATGTTAGCGGAGCTTTGATCAAGGTAGTGCCTCTGGCACCAAGCAGAGAATCTTTTCCACTTGGCTGCATAAGATTTCCTTGCACTAGACCTTCTGGATTACTTCAAAATGTTTTGCACCTGTTGACTTACGATGGTGCAGCAGTTGGGTACTGAGGGATAATCTAGGCTGAAAGTTTCAGGGTCTGCAGATTGGGGTGACTTTCCTCCCTTTGCCTTGGGTGAAGAGATCCACCCTTTGCAGTAACTGCAAAGGCTTCTGATTGGTGAGCTGGAGAAGGAAAGGAAACCAGTGTTGTCTTGGCCAGTTTGAGCTATCAGAATGGTCCCTGGGCCCTCTTCTCTTATCGTTAGAAGGACACGAGGCAGAAGAGTTGGGGGGGTGTAATAAGTGAAGAGGTGAGTCCATTGGAAAGAAAAAACATCCATTCTCCATGCCAATGCCTTTCTTGTCCTGGTACAGAATTTCTCCAGTTGAGCACTATCCTCGCTGGCAAAAAGGTCCACCTGTGGGGTTCCCCATGTTTGAGTTATGCTGAGGAAAATATCTTGGTGTAGGTGCCACTTGAGTGTCTGTCAGGTTTCTGCTGAGGTGATCTGCAAAGGTGTTTTGTACCTCTGGCAGATATTACGCTAGGAGGTGCAGTCCAATGGAGTGTGCTGTCTCCCAGACTTGTATGGCTAGACGGCACAGAGTGTAGGAGTGTGTGCCTCCTTGTCTGTTTATGTACCACACAACTGTGGTGTTGTCTATCAGTATTACCAAGCACCCAAGGTATCCATTTCTCTTTGAAGGCCAGTAAGCCTTTTAGAACTGTCATGAGTTTTTTCTAATTTAGGTCTCTCCTTTGTTTGGGAATCCCACAACCCATGGGTTTGGAAATGTTGTATATTGGGTCCTCATGCAATGTCTGAGGTGTTTGTGGTGAGGATTTGGCCTGGAGGAGAAAATCTGAAGGGCAAGCCCTGAATCTGGGTGCAAGCCTGTACCCACCATGTGAATTCTTGCTTCAGGCAAGGTATCGGGTGTATCTTGGTGTCCAGGGGCTGACTGCTCTGGCACCACACATTCTTTAGATACCATTGGAGCTTGCTCGTGTGTAGCCTGGCTAGTGGCACGATGAGAATACAGGATGCCATGTATCCTAGAGCTCTGAGGAATTCTCTGGATATTATGCACTGTAAGTTCTGGAAGTAGCTGGTCAAAAAGATGACCTTGTCTGGAGGGAGGAAGGCCTTTTGAAGTGAAGAGTCCGGGAGTGCCCCTAGGAAAACCATCTGTTTTGGATGGCACAGTGATGGACTTCTTTAGGTTTAAAGTAAACCAAGGAGGTTAGGAGGTCCTGTGTAAATTTCAGGTCTCTGAGAATCTGTGACAGGTCTGAGGCCTGTATTAGGCAATCATCCACGTAGGGGTAAATCTGGATACCTTTAGTCCTGCAGTAAGCAATGGCAGGAGCTAGGCACTTTGTTAAAACCCACAGCCCAAAGGGCAGAGCTGAAAATTGATGATGACTGGAGCTTGCTCTGAAGCGAAGAAAGCTTCTGTGCGACTTTGATGGGGATGTGAAGGTAGGCATCTTTTTGGTCTAATGACACCATGAATGCCTGAGGGGCTGTCATGGGGAGTAGTTTCTGCAGGGTCAACAATCTGAATTTTGGTACTCTGAGAAAAAGATTTAAGCTGGACAGGTCCAGAATGGAATGCCAATACCTTTCTTTTCTGGGTACCAGGAGGAGTCTTGAGTAAATTTCCTTTCCATTTTTGATCTTCTGGAACTGGTTTCACTGCTCCCTGGGAACACAAAATTTGAATTTGTTCTAGGAGTATTTTTTTATTTTTTTTTTATTTTGGGGCACATCTGGGTATCCTGAGAACTCTGAAAGTGAGCTTGCAACCATGGCCAATAATATTTAGAACCCACTGATCTGAGGTAATATGGGTCCAGTTTTGATAGAAACGAGACAGCCTTCCTCCTAGTTTTGGGTTGAGGGTTGGAGAGGAGGGATAAGTGGAGAATCATAATTGCTCTCTGGCAGGGGCAGGTGTCCTAGAACTCCCTTGTCAGAGAGTCTGAGGTTCACTGCCTAGATTTTTGTTGCTGTGGTCTGTGCCTGGGAGTTCTGCCCCTCTGAGGCTTTCTTTGTTTGCTCCTAGATTGGGTAGGACAGGACCAATGTTTGGCTGGAAAATTTCTGCTGAACCTGGGGGTTGTACTGTTTGCATAGATTTTGCCTAGTCTTCCATCTTTTTGACAACTGCTTCAGCTTTAGCCCCAAAAAGGCATTCTTTGCCAAGGGAGACATCCAGGAGATTGGCTTTTATCTGGTCAGACAGGGGATGCTCCCTAAGCCAAGCATGTCCCCAGATTACTGTACCAGTAACAGCTGCCCTGCAGGAGGCTTCCATGGCAATATATCCGCAGTGAAGGGAGTATTTTGCCACAAACTGGAATGGCACAGATCTACAAGTTTCTTAAAATGTTTTTAGCCTCTAGACCAGAGAGTTTTTGTTTTAGTTGGTCAAAAAAAGGTTTGCTGGTATTTGATCATATGAAACTGACAACTGAGGGCCCTCATAGTGAGGGTAGCTAAAGTGTATACTTTCTTTCCAAATCTATCAAGAGCCCTACTTTCTTTGTCAGTAGGTAAAGGGTTCCTCGAGGTACTGGTCTTACACCCTTTGAGGCCAAGTGTGACCACTTCAGGGTCAGCAGTAGGGTTTTTAAACAGACATTTATGAAAGTCCTGGACCCTGTAAAACTGGTCAGGCTTTCTGGGTGCAGAAGGGAGAGAGTCAGGATTTAAGGAAACATCCTGAAAAACATCTTCCACTACTTCCAGGATAGGTGGGATTGCTAGAGGTTTGTGTTTAGGAAGGTCCAAGAACTCCCTGACTCTCTTTTTGGCCTGCGAGTATTCTTCTGCTTCCCACTGAAAATGTTGCCTCACAGCATGAAGAGTCTCTCAAAAGGTGAGGTCATCAGACGGAGAGGCAGAGGGAAGAATTTCCTCTGAATCACATTCCTCGTAAGATGTGCAAGTGGGGCCTTTCTCAGTTGCAGAGTCCTCCAAATCAGCTCTTCTTCTGAATGCAGTGGATCAGGGAGGAATATAGGGTGGGTGTCTCATTCTTTTCCCTGGGGTGATATCCCTTGAAGTCTGTCTGGACCTTACAATGTTAACGAGGTCTTTAGCCAATCTGATCAAATATTGTTGGTGCCCCTGAAACTGGGAGCCTATAAGTCTAGAAGACGATCCTGCCACAATGCCTTTCTTTGGTGTGTGTTTGGTCTTAGGCCTAGGAGTGTCCGATGCCCTGGCACCTGACTCTTGCAGATGCAGCGGAATGGGCCTAGGCTGCGAAGAGTCTCTGGTTAGCAGTCGGTCGAAGCTGTGGCCCGCTCTGCAGTCTTGGACCCAACCGATGAGCTGAAGATATGAGCTGTAGAAGTCAAAGGGACCAAAGGCATGTCAGACTCCAAATGGGTCTCAAAAGAGGCCTGGGTCACTGAATCAAAGGTGGGCTGTGAAAGCACCTCACCTTCCTCAACAATCACAAGTCTAGTAGGTGAGTCAGGGTGTGAGTGTTTTCTGTGGACCTAGGCTTTTGTTTCTCATCTTTTTTGCGATTAGGTACAACGAGCTTGGGACAACCAGCAGACGCCATAGTACACAATTGCACAGATTCCTGCCTCAGAAAACAAGCTAAAAACCCTGCTCTACACCTAACAGTTCTAATGTTAAATCTAGCACAGAAATTACAGTCAGGGACGTCGTGATCTGGGCCTATGCAAGTTACACAAAGCGTATGGAAGTCTATGTGGAAATTGTTTACCACATCGGAGACCATTATTAACTTTATCTGACATGAGTCAAAGAAAGGAGTTCCCAATGGGATACTTCTCTGACTGATAACGTCTCTCTTGTGCAGTCCGACCAACACACTTCAAATCTGTTTTGGGCTCTAGCGGCAAAAAAAGTCTGAAATGAAGATGCAGGCTAGCTTCCTTTATACTGGAGTGTACTGACATTGGTTAAGGCATCCGCCAGGCTGGGAGGCGAAATAAAGTTTCTCTGGTAGTTGGGCCGGCCAAGAGCTTTCACAGCAGGAAATCCCAACTGTCAGGACTGCAACAGTGAAACACAAAGAACAGTTACCCATTCTAAAGACTTAAACCATGCCCATGATACAAATAGAGAGATGGGTATGTATACCAGAGAGACTACCCCTTCTCTGGAACAGGCTCCCCATCTATGTGAAGCAGAGTTCCTCCCTTAACTCAATTCAAGTGTAATTTAGATAACTGGATGGGGAACAGGAAATTCATCCCTGGTTTGGCACCTACACTTCTAATGGACACAGGCAGCCTGTACATTGTTAATCTCACAGATCCCTGCTTGCAAATGTTTCAACTCCCAAGCCCCTGCTTACACTTCTCTAGGGTACCAGAACTGGTCAGATTTGGGATGCACAGCTTGGCTTTAAAAGGCCCTTGGGGCCATTAGCCTAGTATACACCTATAAACCTATGATTCTGCTGTTGCAGTCATTGGGAAGGGTATTAAGGAGCTGGAAGTAGTTTAGACTCCTTGTCCAGATCTAGAGTTACCACTGCTGGATCAACTGTAGGGTTCTTGTACAAAAACTTGGACCTTATGCAACCTATTAGGCTTCTTTGGAACAGGTTGTTGGGACTCTGTTTCATTTAAGGTCATCTTGAAAAATGACAGTAACATGAGGAATTGCCACTGGTTTGGGTGCCTCTAAACCTAGGAATTCAAATGTTCTCACCTGGCCAACAAACACCTCTTTAGCCTTCATTTTTCAAGGAATATCATCCCTTGAAATTTCCTCTGTCTTTAGTGTCTGTACTGCATACCTAGAAAGAACACACTTCGGAAGTATAACTCAGTTTTTACTCACAATTAAAGGTTTCCCTCTTTCACTTAAGACATGAGTCTTCAGGAGCAGAATGCTGGTTCTAAGCAAGCAGCAGACTACAATGCAAGAACCCCTGACCAAGGGAAACCATTCCTTGTGTAAAGCCTGGGAAGGGGAGCTGTGACAATCTGCTTGTTATTTGGGGTTCAGACACCTACAGGGAACTTGGTTGAGTAGCCATCATATGTTTGACGTCTGGAACCTCATATAAGAGGCCTAGGATTACAGGCAAGTTTCCAGAACATCTATCTTCTTCTTCTTACTGATGTCTTCCCTCACCAAAATTAAATAAGTATCATCATCTGCCTGTAATGGTGTATAAAGGCTTATCTTTCTGTGAAGCTATGTGGCTAAAGAAAGCATGCCTAGGTCTTGATGCATACTGGCCTCAGAGGAAATGCAAGAAGCCTCAGATAGTTTATATGCAGGGATGGGGGCTCTGAATGCACTTTACTGGATCCCACACCCTTGAGATGACCAGAGACATTGGGGCTATAGATGACTTCACAGTATCCTTTTCCCTCCTCTTCCTCCATAAAATGCTTCTTTCATTTATGTCCCCTCCCTACATATGAGCATCTTGCCGACATGGCAGCATAGGCCAAGGCCTCAAGCCTCTTCTCTATCAGACAGTAGGAGAGAGAGAGATCCCTACAAAACAAAGTGTCTTATGACTAAAATCACAGTGGAAGCCAAAGCAATAAACAGTGTAATTAAACCTGGCAAAAATACGCAGCCAGATCCATCCCCAAACCTATCAGCAGTAAACAATTTTAACAAACATTGCATTTCAACCATTACCTCCTTATTCATACAAACCATCACCACTACCACCAATAAATCTCCTATGTATAATACTAATAGTACAATACTAACAGTAGCTCCAACATGCAGTCACCAGCACCCAGATCAAAAACGTTTGAGAAATCTCAGACTACATTAGCCAAGATAAATTACTCTCACAATATCTCAAAATAAGATAGGATATGGAGTCACTAGCTATCTCCATTCTGATAAAACAATGAATAAAGGAATCTTACGTGCCACACTTTAGAAGCAATCCTTCATTAGCCTATTACACAAAGGTAGTAATCCAACCATCCTCTCAAACAAACTAGCACCACCATGACCATCCTACCAGAGTTATCTAAAACCCCTGAAAAGTGCATCCATCATCAAATCCTTAAATTCTTAACTACTTATCCCATTCTCCACAGTTTCAGATCTGGTCATAGCAATGAAATCTGCCTTACTGCCCTACACAGACACGGTTAACTGAAAAAACTCTGGTGAACTTGCCTATGCACTGTTTGCAGACCTCTCAAAAGAACTGCCGACTGAATTGGAGTAAAGCCAACGTACTAATTAACAAACCCATTTTTTTTTTTTTGTCCGTGTCTATCAACAAAATAAATGTTCAACTGTTAACAATGTTGCATCACAGTGCATGAGTTTCTAATTTGTCTTCCAGCCAGGGCATCTTCTGTGCAGAGTATGCAAGTCCTCTTCATTCTCACCTTGTCGCCCTGAGGTTTTGCCAGGCAGCAGTCCCGCCTCCTCCCACATCACAAAAGGGATGTAAAAGAAGGTAAATGGCAAGCTGCCAAACTGATTATGTATGTATGTATGTATATATGGATTCGAACTCAAAACATGCATCTTGCAAAGGAACAGCATCCTATTCAAAACTAGTTCTCTGCTTTATACTCACTACTCCCAGGATAAAGTCTGACTCTGGCACACACCCGAACTGGATAAAGCGGGTATTAGAGAACTGAAGTATAAATTACACTTTGTCTTTGCCCTCAGTCCTACCCATGTTCAAAGTTTCCCCAATACTCCTACTTGGAACACAGCTCTCAACTATCTAGTTTTTCACAGAATGTCTGGATGTTTTTACCTCATTTTCAGGCTGTTCTTCATAAAATTTGAGGTTTCCTGGTAAATCACTGAGGACTGAAGTCATTAAATTATGACAGACATTCAAGTTTCAAATTTCACATCCTTCAGAAAATGCATTTAAAAAAAAAAAAAAGAAACGTTTTTTTCATGCAACTTTCTAAGTTCATAAGAGCCATATTGAAAATCTGATCCTATTTTTGGGAATTGTCTACCCATTATTTTTATCTTTGTCTTGTTGAAGTCACTAAATAATGACCTACATTTGAGTTTCAGACTTCACTTCCTTCAGAAAATGTATTCCAAACCAAATCTGGTTATTCTTGCAACTTTAAGTTTATAACAGCAATATTTAAAATCTGTCCCTACTTTAGAGCCTTTCACCCTAATTATTTTAGGCTTTATCCATACATCTTCAGCAGAGAGGTATCCATACCGGTTAACTGCTGCTGCCACTGTTCAACCGCTCAGTCACACACACACACACACACACACACACACACACACACACACACACACACACACACACACACACACACACACTCTTCCGCTTTAATACACACCAAGCGTGCATACAAAGACACAATTTTCTTTATTTAAACAAAAAGAAAAAAAGAATCAGTTACTTTTATTTTACACTCACTGAACAGCAAAGGCACTGCTTAGACAGCATAAAATATTGGAGACTTTCCAAGCTCACGGCACTTCAATATGCTGCTTTAAAGCTTCAGACTCACTTTTCAGCAGGCATTATCAGTCCATTAACATCCTGCTGGAAAATGTTCATTCTTCAATCAGAGTGCTGCTGTGCAGTTTGCCTATTCTCTAAACTGAAAGTATTAAATAACATGCATGTAAACTGAACATTAAAGTACCCGAAGATGCAGAGTGGCATGCTAATACGATTTCCTTGCAGCCTTAAAAAGTTATGTACGTACCATAACGTTCCATCTGTGTTGTCCATTTTCATTCTTCCTCAACCTGTGGTTTCAGATACGAACCTTGGATCCAACTCGGATGCTTTTTTACAGCTTAGGAGCCAACTCTAGAGCTCCTCCCTTACCCATAATGCCCAGTCCTCCAAATTACTTCAGACTGGGTTTGCTGCAACTGTATAAGCAAATACACAAGGAATGAATACAAAACTATCAGAAGACAGAGAGCAGATAGAACCAGAACCAGGAGCTCAAAACGAACAGCAGTTCCTAAAACACCTCCGCAAATCTTCCCAGAAGGGACAGGGGGATGGAGGGAGGGGGGTTTAGGAAAAATGAAAGTGGACAACACAGATGGAACATTATGGTAAGTACATACAGTGGATATAAAAAGTGTACACACCCCTGTTAAAATGACAGTTTTTCGTGATATAAAATAATGAGACCACAATAAATCAGGTCTATATCGGAATCGCGAACGTTCACAATGCCGAATGTGACATTGTCGACACGTAAACAGCGAAACTGCAGAACATCGAGGAGGTAAATGGAAATCTCCGTAAATGGGAGATTTCCGTTTATTTCAATGTAGTGCGGTCCTGGAGTTGGAATATTTAAGTAGCGGGTGTGGGGGGCACAAGTAGGTCTATTTTTTTACTTTTTGTGATGTTTTTATTAGGTGTTCGATGTTACTGGACTTCGATGATATGGTGCCGATCACATCGTATTCGAAGTTCAGTAACTTCGAGCATCTAATATAAACCCCAATAAATCATTTCAAAACTTTTCCCACCTTTAGTGTGACCTAGAACCCGAACAATCCAATTGAAAAACAAACAAATCTGTTGGGGGAAAAATATAAAAAATAAAAAACATACAATAAGCTGACTGCATAAGTGTGCACACCCTCAAACTAATACTTTGTTGAAGCACCTTTTGATTTAATTAAAGCATTCAGTCTTCTTGGGTACACACCTGATATCAATTAGACTCTGATTAACCCCAAATGAAGTTCAGCTGTCCTAGGAGGATTTTCCTGACATTTACTCAGTTGCCTGCTACAACAAAAGCCATGGTTCGCTGAGACAGCTTACAAAGCATCAAAGGGATCTCATTGTTGAAAGGCATCAGTCAGGGGAAGGGTACAGTAAAATTTCCACAGCAATAGATATAACAAATGAACACAGTGAAGGCGGTCATCAAAAAGTGTCAAAAATATGGGACAAAAGTGACGTCGCAAAGAACTGGATGTCCCTCCAAAATTGATGAAAAGACACGACGAAAACTGGTCAGGGAGGCTTGCCAGGAGACCTACAGCAGCACTGAAGGAGCTGCAGGAATTTCTGGCAAGTACTGGTTGTGTACTACATGCGACAGCAATCTCTCATATTCTCCATATGTCTGGACTATGGGGTAGGGTTGCAAGGTGAAAGCCTTTTCTTACAGAGAAAAACATCCAGGCCCCAGCTAAAATTTGCAAAACAATACATCAAGACTCCCAAAAGCATGTGGGAAAATGTGCTATGGCCTGATGAGACCAAGGTTGAACTTTTTGGCCACAATTCCAAAAAAAGAGGTTATGTCTTACCATAACGTTCCATCTGTATTGTAGATCTTTATTCATGCATTAGGCATTCATTGATAGGACTTTGGTTCTGTCCTCGGAACTAACACGGCCGTTTCCAAGCTTGCGCTAGCCAAAAGTCTCTCAGCTAAGACCTACCCATAATGCCCCTCTCATAGTTACTCCAGATAGAGTTTGCCTGCCCCTATATAACAGGGATAGTAGGAGGCTCTGTCTGAGCAAATACCTAACCAGGAGTTCCTGAAGTCCACCAGGAGTCCAGGCAGGGGGAAGGAGGGTGGGAAATAATGAATGAATAAAGATCTACAACATAGATGGAACGTTATGGTAACACATAACTTCTTTATCTGATGTTGTAAATCTTTATTCATTCCTTACTGATAGGACCGAGTCCGAGTCTTGGGAGGCCCCAAGGAAGGATATTCCTGAGCACCATAGAACCAAAAGATGCTCGTCCCCTGGAGGTCAAATCCAATTTGTAATGAGAGATAAAGGTATGAGGTCTTGCCCAAGTGGCTGCTGCACAGATATCATCCATAGAGGCTCTGGAATGAAAAATTATCAAAGTAGCCATCGATCTAGTAGAATGAGCCTTTATTCTGGAAGGTAAGGCTAGCTTATTATGTTGGTAGATAAAGGTAAAGACGCTTCTAAGTCAGGAGAATAGAGTCACTTTGGAGACAGGTTTACCCAATCTGGGTCCTCCAAAGGCCACAAACAATTGATCCGTTTTCCTGAAAGATTTAGTCCTGTCCAAATAATGAAGCTGGCGATGCACATCAAGGGTGTGCAAAAGGTACTCCCTTCTGAATGCTGAGGGAAGAAAACTGGCAGGTCAATAGAATGGTTAATGGAAAATCCAGACATGATCTTGGGCAAGAAAGAAGGGTCAGTACGAAGGAAGACTCTATCCCTGTGGAAGTTCAAGTTAAGGTCTCTTGACACTCAAGGCCTGCAACTCAGATACTCTTCTCGCTGAGGTAAGTGCTCCATGACAAAAAAACTTTATATCACAAGAATCAAAAGGCTCAAAAGGAGGGCCTGTTGGTGACTGAAGTACCAAGGTCAAGTCCCAGGATTCTAGGGGAGCTTGACAGGAGGTTTAACGTGCAATACTCCTTTCAACAAGGTCTTGCACAGGCAGTGCGACATAACAGAAGAATTATTAAATTCATTATGAAAATTTGCGATAGCTGCTAAATGTAGAGTGATTGTCGATGCTGAGGCTCCTGTATGTAGGAGAGTTGTCAGGTACTGTAGGATCTTTTGGAATACGCATAGAGAATGGATCTAAGTTCTGATCTTTGGCCCAAATAGAGAACCTAGTCCATTTACTAGAATAGAAGGTTTGTGTGAAGCCAGAAGAATTTCACAGATGGGAGATGAGATATCAGGCAGCCTGGGAATAACTGGAAGTGGAGGAACCAAGCTGTGAGCATGAGGCTGTGAAGATTGGGCTGAATCAGTCCCGGAGGATAAGACAGCAGACCTTGGGAGTGATCCAGGATCCATGGGCTGTGAATCAGATGAGGCCATTGGAACGGGAACCAGACTTGACAGGGCCAATAAGGGGCAATATGGATCACTTTGCTTCTCAACCTTTGAGCTTTCTGATGGAATTTTGGGATGAGGGGAAACGAGGTAAAGGCATACAGTAGGCCCAGGGGCCAATCTTGCGTTAGAGCGTTCCTCAGGGGGGGGGGGTCCCCCTGAGGGGGGGATCAGGACAAAGTAGTTTCTTGCATTTGTTGTTTAAGGGGGGAAGCAAACAGATTGCAGCAAGGCTTGCCCCAGTGGCAGAAAATCCGATCCACTATTACAGGATTGAGGGACCACTCGTGAAGCATCAGGATGTTCCTGCTCAGATTGTCCGCAATAAGGTTGGAACTCCCAGGAATGTGTGTTGCTATAAGAAAGCGGTTGGAAGCTATCGTCCAGTGCCAAACCCTCATGGCTTTCCGACACAGGGGTAAGACCTGGCTCCGCCTTGCTTGTTGACATACCAGACGACTGACATGTTGTCCAAATGAACTGCAATGGTCGCAGAAGGGAGGGATGTATGGAATGCTTGCAATGCTAAGAGAACTGCCCTCAGTTCCAGAACATTTATGTGCAAACTGGCCTCCATGGGGGACCAGGTGCCTTGGACAGTCTTTCCCTGGAAATGCTCCCCCCCAACAGGGAAACGTCCATGGTCACCGTGGCAGTGGGGAGACAAAACGATCGACACCAAAGATCCGATTCTGACTTCATCCACCATAGCATTTCTTCCTTGCAAAGGTTTGTAAGATGCATCATGTGGTCGAGTGGGTGAATTAAGATCGACCATTGTGAAGAAAGGAGCCACTGTAGTATTCTCATGTGCAACCTTCGCCAGCGGTACAAGAGTAATGGCAGCTTCCATGGAGCCTAAGAGTTGCAGTACAAGGCGTGCTGGTAACAAGGTCTGTGGAAGAAGGGCTTGGATCTGGTGTCTTATTTTTGAAAGCCTGTGAGGAGGGAGGAAAGCTTGACAGGATGGTGTGTCAAAAACTGCTCCAATGAATTCCAATGTTTTTGTTGGGGACATTTGAGATTTATAGGTTCATAGGTTCATACTAGGCTATCTGCCCTAAGGCATTTATAAGCCTAGCCCAAATTTTTGTGGCTTACGCCACCCCTTATATGAAAAAATACTGTGCCCATTAGTTTGTTGTGCCTCCGTCCAGCAGTGACACAGAGATGATTCCCGGGGTAAACCTACGATCTCCCATCCACAGGTCTAGATTCCTCTTGAACAGAGTCAGCGAGGTGCTCTGCCTCACATGGACCGGGATTTTATTCCACAGCATAGGGAGTCTCTGAGTGATAAATCTATCCCTCCAGCACGTCCTATTTATATCCGTGCTAAGGTTTAAGTCGCTTGCTCTAGTGGTTTTGGTGGATTTGGATTTTTTGAGGTGGAGCATGTCCATTAATTCCGGGTTGGACATGGCCTTGTATGTCAGGCACATGTCACCTCTGAGCAGACGGTATGCGACTGAATAGAGCTGGAGTTTCTTCAATCTGGCAGCATATGACAGATTTTGGAGTCCCTTTATCCTTTTGGTGAGGAACTTTTGGGGTCTCTCCAATTGCTGGAGATGTCGGGTGAGATACATCCCGAATGGGGCATTGTACTCTATCATTGGTCTGATAAGTGAAGAGTACAGGGGAACAATGACCTCACTAGATCTGGATGTGAATCCCTTCATGATCAGGTGGGCAATGTAGAAGGTCTTTCTAACCACTTTAGCAACGTGAGTGTCAAAAGAAAGGCCACTGTCAACCTGGGTCCCCAGGTCCCTGATAACCTCTTCTGTGCTTAGTGGATTGCCACCTATATGGTAGCTTGGGGTTACCTTGTTTTTCCGGGTATGACTATACATTTTGGCGTTTAACTTCAGGCCATGGCTCTGGCACCAGCTATCTGTTTCCGTGAGTCCCTTCTGAAGGATAACCGTGTCCGATGCACTTTCCACTATGGCGCCCAGTTTGCAGTCGTCTGCAAACTTTGTCAGCCAAAGTCCTCCCATGTTGGCCTGTACTACTGAGAAGTAGATGCCAAACAATAGGGGGCCAAGGACCGAGCCCTGTGGGACACCACTTGTGACCGGCTTGGAGTCAGACATAGCGCCAGCAACTCTAACCCTGTGGGTTCTGTCCTTAAGCCAGTTTGCAACCCATCTTGTGACATATGGGTTTACATTTAAGCTGGTAAGTTTTTCTACAATACCTGAGTGGGGTATTGTGTCGAAAGCCTTTGCAAGGTCAAGGTAGGCTGTATGGACTGCCTTTCCTCATCAATGGCCTTGGTGACTGTTTCAAGAAGTCGACCAAGTTCAAAAGGCATGATCTTCCCTTGACAAAGCCAAACTGGGTCGGGTCCAATGTCTGCAAGTCCCCTATATCTTTGTTTATGAGCTCCATTATGATCCTCTCCATAGCTTTGCAGACTAGACTTGTTAAGCTTATGGGGCGGTAATTACCAGGGTCTGTAGAGGCGCCGCCTTTGTGGAGTGGGACCACAGTTGCCGTACGCCACTCCTTGGGCACGTATCCTGTGGTAAGGCTGAGATTAAACAGCTGCCTTATGTGCGGGTTTAATTCCTCATTTAGCTTGTGTAGCACACAGCCGGGGACACCATCCGGTCCCATTGATGCTGTGTTTTTAGCTTTAGAGAGAGCAGCTTTCACCTGCGCATTTGAGATGCCCGGGAGGCTACACTCGGCTGGGATAGTTATCTCTCCTTTAGGGGGGGGGAGAGGGGGGTGAAGTTTGCACTGAACCTGTCTGCCAGTATGTTGGCAATGTCTGTGGGTTCAGTGATTTTTGTATCATTTTGGACTAATTTGTCCTTGTCGACTG
Organism: Protopterus annectens; assembly: GCF_019279795.1. Taxonomy (NCBI): domain Eukaryota; kingdom Metazoa; phylum Chordata; order Ceratodontiformes; family Protopteridae; genus Protopterus; species Protopterus annectens. The sequence continues at coordinate 634,208,852 of NC_056751.1, forward strand.
TAATCCCCAAGTGGAGAGCGAGGCCTTGAGTGTAAGACACTGTGGATTAGAAGATTCCTGGTCGGGGCAGTAAGGAGCCAATCGTCTAGATACAGAAACACCTGGAATCCTTGTAGTCGAAGATGAGCTACTACAACTGCCACACATTTGGTGAACACTCGGGGACTGTCAAGAGACCTAATGGCAGTGCCCTGAACTGGTAGTGATTGGCTCCCAGCCAGAAGGAGAAATCTCCGGGAGCGGTGATCTATCTTTATGTGGTAATACGCGTCCTGGAGGTCTATACAGCACATCCAGTTGTCCCACCCTAGAAAGGGGAGAATGGAATGTACTGTGACCATCCGGAATTTTTGAGGTTTGATAAATTTGTTCAATAGGTTGAGATCCAGGACTGGTCTCCAGTCCCCTGTCTTTTTTAGCACTAAAAAGGACCTAGAGTAAAACCCAGATCCTCTCTGGAGTTGGAATATTTAAGTAGCGGGGGGTGGGGGGCACAAGTAGGTCTATTTTTTTACTTTTTGTGATGTTTTTATTAGGTGTTCGATGTTACTGGACTTCGATGATATGGTGTCGATCACATATTGAAGTTCAGTAACTTCGAGCATCTAATATAAACCCCAATAAATCATTTCAAAACTTTTCCCACCTTTAGTGTGACCTATAACCCGAACAATCCAATTGAAAAACAAACAAATCTGTTGGGGGAAAAATATAAAAAATAAAAAACATACAATAAGCTGACTGCATAAGTGTGCACACCCTCAAACTAATACTTTGTTGAAGCACCTTTTGATTTAATTAAAGCATTCAGTCTTCTTGGGTACACACCTGATATCAATTAGACTCTGATTAACCCCAAATAAAGTTCAGCTGTCCTAGGAGGATTTTCCTGACATTTACTCAGTTGCCTGCTACAACAAAAGCCATGGTTCGCTGAGACAGCTTACAAAGCATCAAAGGGATCTCATTGTTGAAAGGCATCAGTCAGGGGAAGGGTACAGTAAAATTTCCACAGCAATAGATATAACAAATGAACACAGTGAAGGCGGTCATCAAAAAGTGTCAAAATATGGGACAAAAGTGGCGATGCAAGAACTGGATGTCCCTCCAAAATTGATGAAAAGACACGACGAAAACTGGTCAGGGAGGCTGCCAGGAGACCTACAGCAGCACTGAAGGAGCTGCAGGAATTTCTGGCAAGTACTGGCTGTGTACTACATGTGACAGCAATCTCTCGTATCCTCCATATGTCTGGACTATGGGGTAGGGTTGCAAGGCGAAAGCCTTTTCTTACAGAGAAAAACATCCAGGCCCCAGCTAAAATTTGAAAAAACAATACATCAAGACTCCCAAAAGCATGTGGGAAAATGTGCTATGGCCTGATGAGACCAAGGTTGAACTTTTTGGCCACAATTCCAAAAAAAGAAGTTATGTCTTACCATAACGTTCCATCTGTATTGTAGATCTTTATTCATGCATTAGGCATTCATTGATAGAACTTTGGTTCTGTCCTCGGAACTAACACGGCCGTTTCCAAGCTTGCGCTAACCAAAAATCTTTCAGCTAAGACCTACCCATAATGCCCCTCTCATAGTTACTCCAGATAGAGTTTGCCCGCCCCTATATAACAGAGATAGTAGGAGGCTCTGTCTGAGCAAATACCTAACCAGGAGTTCCTGAAGTCCACCAGGAGTCCAGGCAGGGGGAAGGAGGGTGGGAAATAATGAATGAATAAAGATCTACAACATAGATGGAACGTTATGGTAACATAACTTCTTTATCTGATGTTGTAAATCTTTATTCATTCCTTACTGATAGGATCGAGTCCGAGTCTTGGGTGGCCCTAAGGAAGGATATTCCTGAGCACCATAGAACCAAAAGATGCTCGTCCCCTGGAGGCCAAATCCACTTTGTAATGAGAGATAAAGGTATGAGGTCTTGCCCAAGTGGCTGCTGCACAGATATCATCCATAGAGGCTCTGGAATGAAAAATTATCAAAGTAGCCATCGATCTAGTAGAATGAGCCTTTATTCTGGAAGGTAAGGATAGCTTATTATGTTGGTAGATAAAGGTAAAGACGTTTCTAAGTCAGGAGAACAGAGTCACTTTGGAGACAGGTTTACCCAATCTGGGTCCTCCAAAGGCCACAAACAATTTATCCGTTTTCCTGAAAGATTTAGTCCTGTCCAAATAATGAAGCTGGCGATGCACATCAAGGGTGTGCAAAAGGTAAACCCTTCTGAATGCTGAGGGAAGAAAACTGGCAGGTCAATAGAATGGTTAATGGAAAATCCAGAAATGATCTTGGGCAAGAAAGAAGGGTCAGTACGAAGGAAGACTCTATCCCTGTGGAAGTTCAAGTTAAGGTCTCTTGACACTCAAGGCCTGCAACTCAGATACTCTTCTCGCTGAGGTAAGTGCTCCATGACAAAAAAACTTTATATCACAAGAATCAAAAGGCTCAAAAGGAGGGCCTGTTGGTGACTGAAGTACCAAGGTCAAGTCCCAGGATTCTAGGGGAGCTTGACAGGAGGTTTAACGTGCAATACTCCTTTCAACAAGGTCTTGCACAGGCAGTGCGACATAACAGAAGAATTATTAAATTCATTATGAAAATTTGCGATAGCTGCTAAATGTAGAGTGATTGTCGATGCTGAGGCTCCTGTATGTAGGAGAGTTGTCAGGTACTGTAGGATCTTTTGGAATACGCATAGAGAATGGATCTAAGTTCTGATCTTTGGCCCAAATAGAGAACCTAGTCCATTTACTAGAATAGAAGGTTTGTGTGAAGCCAGAAGAATTTCACAGATGGGAGATGAGATATCAGGCAGCCTGGGAATAACTGGAAGTGGAGGAACCAAGCTGTGAGCATGAGGCTGTGAAGATTGGGCTGAATCAGTCCCGGAGGATAAGACAGCAGACCTTGGGAGTGATCCAGGATCCATGGGCTGTGAATCAGATGAGGCCATTGGAACGGGAACCAGACTTGACAGGGCCAATAAGGGGCAATATGGATCACTTTGCTTCTCAACCTTTGAGCTTTCTGATGGAATTTTGGGATGAGGAAGCGAGGTAAAGGCATACAGTAGGCCCAGGGGCCAATCTTGCGTTAGAGCGTTCCTCAGGGGGGGGGGGTCCCCCTGAGGGGGGGATCAGGACAAAGTAGTTTCTTGCATTTGTTGTTTAAGGGGAAGCAAACAGATTGCAGCAAGGCTTGCCCCAGTGGCAGAAAATCCGATCCACTATTACAGGATTGAGGACCACTTTCGTGAAGCATCAGGATGTTCCTGCTCAGATTGTCCGCAATAAGGTTGGAACTCCCAGGAATGTGTGTTGCTATAAGAAAGCGGTTGGAAGCTATCGTCCAGTGCCAAACCCTCATGGCTTTCCGACACAGGGGTAAGACCTGGCTCCGCCTTGCTTGTTGACATACCAGACGACTGACATGTTGTCCAAATGAACTGCAATGGTCGCAGAAGGGAGGGATGTATGGAATGCTTGCAATGCTAAGAGAACTGCCCTCAGTTCCAGAACATTTATGTGCAAACTGGCCTCCATGGGGGACCAGGTGCCTTGGACAGTCTTTCCCTGGAAATGCTCCCCCCCAACAGGGAAACGTCCATGGTCACCGTGGCAGTGGGGAGACAAAACGATCGACACCAAAGATCCGATTCTGACTTCATCCACCATAGCATTTCTTCCTTGCAAAGGTTTGTAAGATGCATCATGTGGTCGAGTGGGTGAATTAAGATCGACCATTGTGAAGAAAGGAGCCACTGTAGTATTCTCATGTGCAACCTTCGCCAGCGGTACAAGAGTAATGGCAGCTTCCATGGAGCCTAAGAGTTGCAGTACAAGGCGTGCTGGTAACAAGGTCTGTGGAAGAAGGGCTTGGATCTGGTGTCTTATTTTTGAAAGCCTGTGAGGAGGGAGGAAAGCTTGACAGGATGGTGTGTCAAAAACTGCTCCAATGAATTCCAATGTTTTTGTTGGGGACATTTGAGATTTATAGGTTCATAGGTTCATACTAGGCTATCTGCCCTAAGGCATTTATAAGCCTAGCCCAAATTTTGTGGCTTACGCCACCCCTTATATGAAAAATACTGTGCCCATTAGTTTGTTGTGCCTCCGTCCAGCAGTGACACAGAGATGATTCAGGGGTAAACCTACGATCTCCCATCCACAGGTCTAGATTCCTCTTGAACAGAGTCAGCGAGGTGCTCTGCCTCACATGGACGGGATTTTATTCCACAGCATAGGAGTCTCTGAGTGATAAATCTATCCCTCCAGCACGTCCTATTTATATCCGTGCTAAGGTTTAAGTCGCTTGCTCTAGTGGTTTTGGTGGATTTGAATTTCTTGAGGTGGAGCATGTCCCTTAATTCCGGGTTGGACATGCCCTTGTATGTCAGGCACATCTCACCTCTGAGCCGGCGGTATGCGGCTGCATAGAGCTGGAGTTTCTTCAATCTGGCAGCATATGACAGATTGTGGAGTCCTATTATCCTTTTGGTGAGGAACTTTTGGGGTCTCTCCAATTGCTGGAGATGTCGGGTGAGATACATCCCGAATGGGGCATTGTACTCTATCATTGGTCTGATAAGTGAAGAGTACAGGGGAACAATGACCTCACTAGATCTGGATGTGAATCCTTCATGATCAGGTGGGCAATGTAGAAGGTCTTTCTAACCACTTTAGCAACGTGAGTGTCAAAGAAAGGCCACTGTCAACCTGGGTCCCCAGGTCCCTGATAACCTCTTCTGTGCTTAGTGGATTGCCACCTATATGGTAGCTTGGGGTTACCTTGTTTTTCCCGAAGGGTATGACTATACATTTTTTGGCGTTTAACTTCAGGCCATGGCTCTGGCACCAGCTATCTGTTTCCGTGAGTCCCTTCTGAAGGATAACCGTGTCGATGCACTTTCCACTATGGCCCAGTTTGCAGTCGTCTGCAAACTTTGTCAACAAAGTCCTCCCATGTTGGCCTGTACTACTGAGAAGTAGATGCCAAACAATAGGGGCCAAGGACCGAGCCCTGTGGGACACCACTTGTGACGGCTTGGAGTCAGACATAGCGCCAGCAACTCTAACCCTGTGGGTTCTGTCCTTAAGCCAGTTTGCAACCCATCTTGTGACATATGGGTTTACATTTAAGCTGGTAAGTTTTCTACAATACCTGAGTGGGGTATTGTGTGAAAGCCTTTGCAAGGTCAAGGTAGGCTGTATGGACTGCCTTTCCTCATCAATGGCCTTGGTGACTGTTTCGAAGAAGTCGACCAAGTTCAAAAGGCATGATCTTCCCTTGACAAAGCCAAACTGGGTCGGGTCCAATGTCTGCAAGTCCCTATATCTTTGTTTATGAGCTCCATTATGATCCTCTCCATAGCTTTGCAGACTAGACTTGTTAAGCTTATGGGGCGGTAATTACCAGGGTCTGTAGAGGCGCCGCCTTTGTGGAGTGGGACCACAGTTGCCGTGCGCCACTCCTTGGGCACGTATCCTGTGGTAAGGCTGAGATTAAACAGCTGCCTTATGTGCGGGTTTAATTCCTCATTTAGCTCGTGTAGCACACAGCCGGGGACACCATCCGGTCCCATTGATGCTGTGTTTTTAGCTTTAGAGAGCAGCTTTCACCTGCGCATTTGAGATGCCGGGAGGCTACACTCGGCTGGGATAGTTATCTCTCCTTTAGGGGGGGAGAGGGGGGTGAAGTTTGCACTGAACCTGTCTGCCAGTATGTTGGCAATGTCTGTGGGTTCAGTGATTTTTGTATCATTTTGGACTAATTTGTCCTTGTCGACTGTAATCCCAAGTGGAGGCGAGGCCTTGAGTGTAAGACACTGTGGATTAGAAGATTCCTGGTCGGGGCAGTAAGGAGCCAATCGTCTAGATACAGAAACACCTGGAATCCTTGTAGTCGAAGATGAGCTACTACAACTGCCACACATTTGGTGAACACTCGGGGACTGTCAAGAGACCTAATGGCAGTGCCCTGAACTGGTAGTGATTGGCTCCCAGCCAGAAGGAGAAATCTCGGGAGCGGTGATCTATCTTTATGTGGTAATACGCGTCCTGGAGGTCTATACAGCACATCCAGTTGTCCCACCCTAGAAAGGGGAGAATGGAATGTACTGTGACCATCCGGAATTTTTGAGGTTTGATAAATTTGTTCAATAGGTTGAGATCCAGGACTGGTCTCCAGTCCCCTGTCTTTTTTAGCACTAAAAAGGACCTAGAGGAAAACCCAGATCCTCTCTGGTCTGGTGGGACTGGTTGGATTAATTTTTTTTCTTAGCTTTTCTATTTCTAAGGCTGCTACCTCCCTCTGACTGGGTGGCACATCAGGGATTCGTTTGACGGGTCTGGGATTTAAATCAAATGGTATCTGGTAGCCTCTGGACATTACTCTCTGCACACAAACATCGGTAGTAATACGTTGCCAGGCTGGTAGGTGCAGAGAAAAATGACCCTCGACTGCTTCCAGAGGAAAGCAAAAGGGCCGCTGCTAAGGAGAGCTGGTAGGGTCGGCTGGAGAAGGAATCTCTAGCGCCCTAGTTATGAGGACCCCCTCTACCCCGAAAGGGAAGTCTTCCAGAGGAGTTGTCTCCTCTGCCCCAGAGGGATTGCTCACCACGAATGTCACGAAAAGATCCTTGGGATTTCTTGAACCGCAATTTTCCTCCCCTCTGGTTCCTGGAGTAGGACCTCTGGGAGGGTGGAAAAACATATGCCACAGCAGACAAGGTCTTTCCGTCTTTCTCACTTCGTGCTAGTGTGTCTCGTACTTTGGGACCAAAAAGTGCAGATTCATTGACAGGCGCGTTGACAAAGGAAGACTTAAAGGGGTCTGCGAAGTCACACAAACGCATCCAAGCATGGCATCTCATGACAATGCCTGATGCGGCAGCTCAGTAGGTACCAATGTGCAGACAGTCCAAACACTGCTCCGAGAGTACACCGGCTCCAATGGAGCCGATGCAGCAAGGGTGGTCGGTGCCGACAGGGAGGACATCAGTACCGAGATCTCCAGGTCCTGGGTAGAGGCCGGAGGAGGATAAACAGGAGAATATGCTGTGAAGGATTCCAAACCAAAGGGTACAAAAGGTCTAGCTGGAGTGGGCAATCCCCTAGCTGCCAGAAGCTGGTCCACAACCCGAACTACATCTATTTCAGAAAGACTCCTGGTGAAGCTAAAGGAGGCTGCTGAATGAGAATCAGGTCTTTCAAGAAAAGAGCTAAACCAATGCCCCAAAAAAGGGTTGTATGTTGGAGAGTATCTGGTTCTTGGGAGATATTCGACTTTAGGCACAGAGGTCATAGTCTGTGAAGCCGAAGAAGTTGTCGGCACCATGGCAGGGGATGGTGCCGAAGCAGGTATGGTCATGAAAGCCAGTGTCGAAAACAAGGACGGCACCAAAGCCGGTGGTGCCGAGGCTGAAACCGAAACAGGAGTCATCAGAGATGGCACCGAGGGAGAAGAGACAGGGCCTGGTGCCAAAGAGGTCTGTGCCAAGGGGGCCGGAGAAGCAAGGAGCTGACTCGTTTCCGTAACTGACGGAGATGCAGGAACCAAGTGACTCCATTTTTCCTTGTGTTTCTTGGTCTTAGGAGGTGGTGAGCCCTCCGACCCGGATAGAGCATCCGAAAAAGGAGATTGCTAAAACTAGAACAGATGTCACAATCAGCATTTATATGGTCCACGCCCAAACAATAAAGGCTTCGAGCGTAGCCGTCTGAATTGGACATCTAAATGCCCACACTTTTCACACTGCTTAAACCCCAACTTAACTTTGTCTGACATAGTACAGGCAACAAAGTGCTATTCTAAAGGAAAAAAACAACAAGGGAAAGAAAGGAGATAATACCAACGATGGCACTTAAAAAATACCACAAGTGGTAAAGAAAGGCCTACCAAAGACAGGAGAGAGGGACAGTACCAACGATGGTAGAGATTAAACTACCAAAAGTAAAAGGTAGGAAATAGAAGCAGATTATAGACGATAGTAAGAAAAGGCTAAACTGACTAAAAAAACGACAAAGTTTAAAGAGAAACTACACAAAAAAAATCACAAATTTCCACTTAGCTTTGAGAGAGATGGCTAGGCACGTCTGACGAGGAACGCGGCAAACGAGATCTGGAGTAACTATGAGAGGGGCATTATGGGTAGGTCTTAGCTGAGAGTTTTTGGCTGGCGTGAGCTTGGAAATTGCTGTCGGTTCCAAGGACGGAACCAAAGTCCTATCAGTAAGGAATGAATAAAGATTTACAACATCAGATGGTACGTTTGGTGCAAAAACAACACTTCACATCACCAAAAGAAATCCATCCCCACGGTGAAGCATGGTGGTGGCAGTATCATGGGGTTGTTTTTCTTCAGCTGGAACTGGGGCTTTAGTCAAGGTGGAGGGAATTATGAACAGCTCCAAGTACCGGTCACTTTTGGCCCAAAACCTTCAGGCTAAAAAGCTGAAGATTAAGAGGAATTCCACCTTTCAACACAACAATGACCCTAAGCATACATCCAAATCAACAAAAGAATGGCTTCACCAGAAGAAAATTAAAGTATCAGAATGACCTAGCCAGACCCAGGCCTAAATCCAATAGAAAATCTGTGGGAGACCTGAATAGGGCTGTGCACAAGAGATGCCCTTGCAATCTGAAAGATTTGGAGCACTTTTGTATGGAAGAGCAGGCAAATATTGCCAAGTCAAGATGTGCCATGCTGCTAAACTCCTACCAAAGAAGACTGAATGCTGTAATTAAATCAAAAGGTGCTTCAACAAAGTATTAGCTTAAGGGTGTGCACACTTATGCAACCAGCTTATTGTACATTTTTTTATTTTTTATATCCCCCCCCCCCCCAACAAATTTGTTTGTTTTTCAACTGAATTGTACAGGTTACAGGCCACATTAAAGGTGGGAAAGTTTTGAAATGATTTATTGTGGTTTCATTTTTTTATATCACAAAAACCTGGCATGTTAACAGGGGTGTGTACACTTTTTATATCCACTGTAACTTATTTAACTGATGTCATTTTTCATTCATTCCTCATCCTGTGGAAGAGTCTCCAACTACAGTAATCCCAGGTGGCCCTCAGTGAAGGATATTCCAAAGCACTGCAGTGCCAAAAGCAGCCCTACCTCTAGACATAATATCCAACTTGTAATGTGTGACAAAGGTATAGGAGCATGACAAAGTAACAGCTGCACAAATGTCCCCTATCGGAAATCTGGACCAAAAGGCTTGAGACATAGACATGAATCTAGTAGAATAGGTTTTAATATGACTAGGTAAAGATACTCCTTTAGCAGAATACACATGAGAAATGCAGTCTGAGCCATACAGACAAAGTGGTTTTGGATACTGGCCTTCCCTTTCTAACGCTGGAGGTGGAGACAAAAAGCTGATCAGTTTTTTGGAAATATTTTGTTCTGTCTAAATAGAAACACAGCTGTCTATGAATGTCTAGCAAGTGAAGAGTGTATTCACCCCTGCTATGGAAATTAGGGAAGAAAACTGGCAGGTTAATGACCCGATTGATATTGTTTGTACTCAAGGTCACTATCTTTATGAAAAATCAAATAGGGAGGTTTGACTGATGAGGCTGGTAATTCAGATACCCTTTTAGCTGATGTGATGGCCACTAAAAATGCAGTTTTCCAGGACAGAAATTTCAAGTCTATCTTGGCTGAAGGTTTGAAAGGAGGCAGGACAAGAGCTTGCAACATAATGGTTAAGTCCCAAGGAGGAGTGGGATCCTTTATAAGCAGTCTAAATAAAAAGGTACCCATGAGAAATGTCTTGCATAGTTTAGATGAAGCCAGAGAAGACGAACTGTCCCCAATGTGACAGCTTGAGATGGCTGCCAGTTGCACATTAATAGTAGAAAAACTTGCCCCACTTTGGAAAATTGAAGCAAGAAAATCCAAAACTGCAAGAAAAGGGATTGTAAAAGGATCCAAATGTCTTTGGTAAGCCCATAAAGAAAATCTCTTCCATTTACTTTTATAAATTTTTCTAGTAGAGGCTTTATGTGAGGATATTAAAACCCTCTGAACCAGTGAAGAAAGTGGTGGTATTTCTAGCCATCATCGGAATTGGAGAAACCATGCGGTCAGTTTCAATTCTGGAAGATCTGGGAGAATCTGCCCTGATGGGGGGGGCCAGAAGATCTGGATGTGGTTCCATGTCCACCAGAGGGCATACTAAGTGAGACCAAAGAAAGGGGAACCAAATCTGTCGAGGCCAGAAGGAAGTAATGAGGATCATTTTGCTCTTCAATCTCTGAGCTTTCTGAAGAAATTTGGGTGTGGGGGAGGGCAAGTATAAAGACCAGATGGCCAAACATGGACTAGAGCACCTGTAGGTGACTGTTGCTGAGGAAGGATCAGGGCAAAGAACCTGCTGCATTTGTTGCTGACGGGTGAAGCAAAAAGTTTGCAGCAAGGTTGACCCCATTTGCGGAAGATCCTGTTTACCACTGACTGGTTTAGAGACCACTCATGAGGCATCAGAATAACTCAGCTGAGCCTGTCCGCCAGAATGTTGGCTTTCCCTGGAATGTGCAGTGCAATCAGGAAGCAGTAGGAAGAGGCAAGTCTACTGTCAACCCTCAATGCTTCTCAACATAGGGGGTAAGATTTGTTTCCTCCCTGTTTGATGACATACCATTCCACAGACATATTGTTCATTTGTATTGCAATTATTCCTAGGGGTAGAAGGCTCTAAATTGCTTGTAACGCTAAAAGCACTGCTCTCATCTCTGGGACACCGATATGCAAATTGGTCTCTTGTCGACCATGTGCCTTGGACCGTCCGACCCAGGTAATGCCCCCACCCCAGCTGGGAAGCATCCATGGTCAATGTGGCACTGGGGGGAGGAAGAACAAAGGGTTGTCCTTATTCAACTTCTTCCGAGTAGAGCCAACAGAAAAGTGAGTCTTTGCACACTCAGGACAACCTGATAGGGTGATTCATCTGATAGAAGTGCAAGGACCATTGGACCACCAGGGTCCATTGAAGTACTCTCACTGTAAGTGTGCGGTTATCATGGCAGCCATCGAACCCAATACTCTCAGGACTAGACTTGCTGGGGGTGTTGAGATGGCTAGAATTTGTTTGATATGTGATCTTAAAGTGTAAATCCTGTCTGGAGTCAGGCAGGCTAGACAACTGGCTAAGTCTAGACGTGCTCCTATAAAGTCCATCAACTGTACGGGTTGCAGCGGAGACTTCTGCATGTTTATCATGACGCTCAAGGTAGGGGCTAAATGTAGTAGATAGTCCCTGGCTTATAACAGTAGATGCCTGGTTGCCACAGTCAGTAGCCATTTTGTCTAGATAAGAAACACATGGAATCCATGCAGTCTCAAATGAGCTGCTACTACCACCATGCATTTGGTAAACACCCTGGGGGCTGTGGCGAGACCAAAGGGCAGTACTCTAAAATGATAATTACTGCCTCCCAGCCAGAAGAGGAGGAGAAACTTTCTGGAGCATCTGTTCATTCTGATATGATAGTATGCATCTTGAAGGTCGAAGAAGCACATCCAGTTGTCCTTTAGTAACACAGGTAGAATGGACTGAACCATGACCATCTGGAACTTCACATTGTCTACCATTTTGTTTAGAAGGGTTAGGTCCAAGATTAGCTTTAGGCCCCCTGTCTTCTGTGGCACTAAAAAGAACCTTGAGTAAATTGCAGATCCGACTTGGTCTGGTGGGGCCACCTAAATGACTTCTTTTTCTAACAGTTTTGCAATTTGTAACTCTGCTTCTTCCCTCTGACTGGATGGAACATCGGAGAGAGTTTTCCTCAATTTTGTTCTTTGGGAATAAAGCAAACTAGGGGTAAACTCACTGTACCAAATCCTAGTGTCCATATCTTGAAACTAGGAGAAAGAGGAAAAGCATGGATTCCAAAAGCCAACGTCCTTTATGGCTCAATTGTCCAACTCAAAATAAGTACCTCTATGTAGATACCTTGTGCAAATCAGGTTTCAAAATATTTGATTCATTAAAAAAATACAGCAAAGGCACCAGAAAAATGCTACGAGCAAAATCAGCATATGCATGCACTCAAGTAATTAGGTGGAATGTGTTCCTTAAATCTCAGTTCAGGTATAAGCAAAACAAACAACTGAAACCTTAATTCTCAGTTCAGGTGTGAGCAAAATAAACTAGCAGCATGCGGCTGGTCACATGTCAGGCACTCCCAAGCCAGGTGTTCAGATGGCATCAGGAAGACACGCTCCATCCAATAAAAGTCGGCAGACGTAGTTCAGTTCAAGAAGACTATTGATAGCATCCAAACACTACTTAGTGGTTCTGAAATAGCAGTGTTGAAATCAGGGTTTTTATTGCCAAGTGCATGGAGTTGTCAGTGGCAGGTAACCAATCAAAGTGTGTGGGTGTGTAGAGGGCCAGAGTCTTTATTCCAGTGAAAAGTGACATTAAGATGGTACTTGCCCCTTGGATTTTGTTCGTTGTGCAACAGTAACAGTTAAGCCAATCAAATCTACAGGAAACAACTCTTCATTTAAATATTATGTAAGCCAGTTTGTGGCACTTTCAGTATTCTTCATCAGGGATGCTAAAAAATGTTAGTAAACATTTGAAACTTAAAAAATACTAAAAAGAACCTTAAGAAACCACATAAGAACTAAACTAAAACCATTCCATCGAAAAACAAGTGGATGAAAACAGATAATAAGCCTCAGAACAGTTACATGAAGCAATGTCCATCTGTGAAAAGAGAGATGTCCAACTGGATGAAAAGTAAAACCTCCATTAGCCCTTATTAGGAATAAATACACAACAAGCAACTGGAAAAAAAACTTGGACAGTCCAGTCAATAAAACTGACTATAACTCCAAGTCCCTCATGATGGAGCACAAGAGAAAGCTGAAAGTCCTGTGACCATCTTTTCAATGGTATTTACTGTGGCCCAGTTTTCCGAGGTTAAGAATCGGAAGAATAGATTCTGTGGTATTTAGTCCTGGATTCTTCTGGGCCATCAGTCGAGCCTGCCAATTCAGCTCCTTTTCTAGTAGACTAAAGCTGTCATTTAAAGGGATGTTGGGGACATGGTCTAGGATGTGGAATCTGAACTTATGTCCTGTGTTGTGCTTTGCATGCACTGCAAGAGGGTTTGAAGGTTTGAAAGGCTGAGGTATCAGAGGTCTTGTAGGTGTCTCGCTATTCTAGTCTTTAATCAGTTAACTGTCTTCCCAATATAGAGGGATTTGCATTTGGAGCATTGTGCCCTGTACAAAACCCCTTTGGTGTTGCAGTTACCCTTGATCAAGGAGGTAAATTCCTTTTGGTTGTTAGAACAGTAAAAGCTGCTCTTTTGGCTCAATGGGGACAGGGGCCAAGAATTTTCTACATAGCGTCTAATATTCCTACCTCAAAAGAAATGGAGGATTTTACTAGAAACATCATGAACCTGGAAAAGGACTTTCTGGTCAGGGGGTACTCCAACAGGATATTAAAAAACATCCCAACACCCATTGTTGCAGAAAAGACTCCAGGAAAATTTAGGACATTTTCTGACTACAGAAACCCAGCCTCTACCACCCAGGGTCTCAATAACAAATGGGACCTTAATCTAGTACTTAACTACTCTGTGGATTACCAGGCTACTATCAAAATCATACTTGACAACTGGACCATTAAAGACAACAAGACTTTGGATACATTTTTCCTCAGACTGAGCTTCACTACCAGGAAAAGAAAGAATATTAGAGACTACATAGAAAAATCTGGGCCCCTGTCCACAACAGACAGAGACACATACCCATGCAGTAACCCACCGTGCTCATACTGGTGCTACATGAGCCAAAACAGCAGCTTTTGCTGTCCTAACAACCAAAAGGAATTTACCTCCTCAGTCAACAGTAACTGCAACACCAAAGGGGCTGTGTACAGGGCACAACGTTCCAAATGTAAAGCCTTCTACGTCAGGACGACAGTCAACAAATTAAAGACAAGAACAGTGAGACACCTACACGACCTCTGATACCGCAACCTTTCAAACCCTATCGCAGTGCATGCAAAGCACAACACAGGAAGTTCAAATTCCACATTCTGGACAATGTTCCCAAGATCCCTGTAAATGGCAGCTTTAATTAGCTAGTGGAGAAAGAGCTGATTTGGCAGGTTTGACTGATGGCCCGGAAGAAACCAGGACTTAATACCAGAGAATCTATCATCCTGATTCTTAACCTCAGAAAACTGGACCTCAGTAAATACCATTGAAAAGGCTTTGCCAAGACTTTCAGCTTTCTATAATGATCCAGCATGAGAGACTTGAAGGTTTAGTCAGTTTAGTCAGTTTTATGAATTGGACTATCAGAGTTTTTTCCAATAGCTTATTGTGTATTATTCCCAGTAAGAGCTAATGGAGGTTTTACTTTTCATCCAGTCAGACATCTCTCTTCTTACAGTTGGACATTGCTTCATGTAACTGTTCTGAAGCTTATTTATTTTCATTCACTTGTTTTTCGATGGAACTGTTTTAGTTTAGTTCTTGTATGGTTTCTTAAGGTTCATAGGTTGATACTAGGGTATCTGCCGGAGGGCATTTATAAGCCTAGCCAGAGTGTGTCAGCTTTTGCCCCCCCATTGATTAATTAACTGAGCCTCTGTCAAGAAGAGCCAACAAAGTGATCCCTGGGGTGTATTTTCTGTTACCCATCCACTCATCAAGGTTTCTCTTGAAGAGTGTTAGTGAGGGGCTCTGCCTAATGTAGTTAGGAATTTTGTTCCAAAGTATGGAGAGTCTCTTTGACAGGAATCTATCCTTCAGCATGCTCTATTTATTGTTGTGGCGAGGTTTAGCTCAATAGAGCGAGTGGCTCGCAGTGACTTGGATTTCTTTAGGTGGAGCATTCCCATCAATTCTGAACTGGACATGGCTTTGTTAGTCGGGCAGAGATCACCTCTGAGTAAGCGATATGCCACTGAGTACAGCTGGAGTTTTTCCAGTCGGGCTGCATAGGACATATGTTTGAGGCCAGTAATCCTCTTGGTGAGGTACTTTTGTGGTCTTTCCAGTTGTTGGAAGTGTCTTGTGAGGTACATCCCAAATGGGGCATTGTACTCTATGATGGGTCTGATGAGTGACTTAATAGAGGGGCATTCTAACCTCTATTTCTAGATGCGAATCCTTTACTAATTAGATGGGCTACATAGAAGGATTTCCTAACTACTTTGGCAATATGATTGTCAAAGGAGAGATTACTATCTACCTGGGTCCCCAGATCTCTTATTACCTCTTCTGTATTAAGGGGGCTGCCACCTATGTGGTAATTCATGGGTGTTTTGTTTTTCCCAAATGGGATGACTATGCATTTTTTGGCATTTAGCTTGAGACCATGACTTTGACACCAGGTGTCCGTCTCAGTAAGGCCCTTTTGGAGAATGTAGTTTGCAGTCATCAGCAAACTTGGTTAGCCAGTCCTCCTGTATTTGTCTGTACTTCTGAGAAGTATATGCCAAACAGTATGGGTCCCTGGACCGAGCCTTGTGGGACACCACTTGTGACTGGTTTAGAGTCGGACTTGGAGCCCACTATTCTTACTGTGCGAGTTCTGTCTGTAAGCCAGTTGGCAATCCATCTCGTGACGTAGGGGTTTATGTTCAGGCTGGTGAGTTTTTCTATAATTCCCGAGTGGGGAATGGTGTCAAAAGCCTTGGTGATGTCAAGATAGGCTGTGTGAACCACCTTCCCCTCATCTATGGCCTGGGTCAACCAGGTTTAGTAGGCATGATCTGCCCTTAAAGCCGAACTGGGTCGGGTCAAGTGTTTGGAGGTTCCCAATGTCTTTGTTAATGAGTTCCATGATGATGCACTCCATAGCCTTGCAGACCAGGCTAGTCAGGCTTATGGGGCAATATTTACCAGGGTCAGTTGTGGCCCCTGGCACATAGCCTGTGGAGAGGCTGAGGTTGAACAGTGTGTTTAGGTAGGGGGTTAGTTCATTCTGTAGTTCGTGGGAGACACAGCCTGGGACACCATCTGGCCCCACCTGTGCATCTGTGATTTCCGGGACACTACACTTTTCCGGTATTGTTGTGGGCCCTTTTGGGGGAGAGAGGGAGGTTCTTTTACTATCGAATGCTCTCTTTGGAATGGGCTCCACAGTGTCTGGTTCCCTCCATGCCCAGTGGGAGACAAGGTCAATAATGTCATCCATAGGGGGACACCCAAGTCAAAGACGGGACACACCCAAAGGCCTCCATAAACATAGACTCCCCTGAGGAAGAGCTTTGGGTAGACCAACCACCTGTTAGGTGCAGGACTTCAAGCATGTCTCCAAAGAAGACGTCATCTGGTGGAGACTTTGTGAACCCTTCCCCTTCATAAAAGTCTGTCTTCTGTCAGTGTTTCCTGAGGGAATCTAAGTGCCTCCTCTTGCACAGTCTCTTCTCTCTTCTGAGGTTCCTCCTCAGTGATATGTTCCAGGGAAGTTTCAGAAGAGACAGGGCACTCCACAGAGCTGCTTGGAGGTTCTTAGGGTCTGGCTGTCCCTGAGGTGGAGGATGTGCAGGCTCAGGAGCAGACATCAGAACGGGAGTAGGACCCGAAGGAGGTAGAGTCAAAATAATTCTTGGATGGGAGAATACCCTTCTCCACCACTTTGAATGCAGAAGGACGCAGACAGGCCAAATGCAATCTCTCCTGAACAGAGGCTCTAGCAGCAAACCCCCCCAAATCCTCATGGCTCTCCTGCCCAAAAGGGGGGAGTCAGAGCCAAGCTGTCATGTGCTGACACTCAAAGGGAAATTGACAGCTCTGAAAACTTCAGAAATCGAGGACATTCCCTTGGATTCAACACCAACACTTTGGGTCTGAGACGTGTTGTGCTCTAAGAAGGTCAGAGCCAATCAGAGATGTTGGAGCTGAGGAAGGAAGGGCCATCGGATCAGACATCTCAACTCTGGATACCTCTCTGGACCAGAGGGCTCCAAAACAGGAGGTCAGATCAGAGAAGGAGAAATCAAAGGCACCAAGTTAGGAATGCTCACGGATTAGGCAAAACTCCCACCTGTATCTGCATCCTGAGAATCTCATCATCATCCTGCCACCTCCACTTCAGAAAGGTTTCGGGAAGATCTGACAGAGGATGACATGGAGGGAGGTCTTTAAGACTTTTTCAGAATTCCTTGGAGAAAGGAAGACCTCATAACAGGAGATACAATCTCCAGGGAGGGACTAGTACTTCGGGGCTGAGGAGGTGACAGTTTGCGTCAGATCTGAAGGCCTCGGATCTGACAGTTTCAGAGACTTAGCTGATGGCTTAGAAGTAGCCCTTTTCTGGAGAGACCGGGCAGGAGAGCGTTTTCTGTGCTCCCTGGGATCCTTATGTTTTCTTGTAGGGGTTTGAGGCCCTGATTCTCAAGATGGACCAACAACAGAAGCAGGTTGAGGAAGAAGATCTTTAAGAATCAACTTGTTTTGACATTCCACTGAAACCCTAACAAATTGCAC
Organism: Protopterus annectens; assembly: GCF_019279795.1. Lineage (NCBI taxonomy): Eukaryota > Metazoa > Chordata > Ceratodontiformes > Protopteridae > Protopterus > Protopterus annectens. The sequence continues at coordinate 634,226,349 of NC_056751.1, forward strand.
AAGACACATCCAAATGACTGTGCCCTAGACAATAGACACTTGCTGTGGGCATCAGACTAAGGAAGCTTGTGCCCACAGGAAGTGCATTTTTGAACCCAACTGGCTTGTCAGGTTTATCATCTATAATCCAAGTTTAACAAAACAAAAAAAAGTTATGTACTCACCATAACGTTCCATGATTGTTATCCTTGATCTCACCTTCCTTCTTGCTGTTTGGTTCGGAGCCGATCCTTGGCTCCGACTCTGATCTATACTATAGCTCGAGAGCTATTACTGGCTTGAGGCTAGCCCCTATCCCAACATGCCTAGCGGTAGTTATCCATATCTCGTTCGTGATAACCCAGCACTAGACCATGCAGGTAGGAAAAAATACTCTTTTACATATCAGGGAACACCTGCATATAAAGGAGTAAACCATCAGCAAGAGTAAGAAGGGGAGACTAGGAATAACCAAATGGTATGGTAAAAGGAAATTCAGCCAGCGTAACCAATAAAAAGGAATTCCTCTCGATCCTTCAGGAAGGGGTAAGGAGGAAGGGACGCAAGAAGGAAGGAAAAATCAAGGACAACAAACATGGAACGTAATGGTGAGTACATAACTTCATGTTATGTTGTCCTTATCTCGCCTTCGTTCTTGCTGTTTGGGACTGCATTCCCCGCACCGGTTTCTTGGGTGGCTCACTGGAAAAAAACTCTTCAGGACTGTGGAACCAAAGGATGCCCTGTTCCGGGAGGCCACATCTACTTTGTAATGAGTGATAAAAGGTATGAGGATTAAGCCCATGTACCTACCGCACAGATAAAATCCAAAGGCAGTCTGGCTTGAGAACCAATAGAGGTAGCCAGGGCCCTAGTTGAGTGTCCTTTAATTTCCCCTGGAAGTTTTTTGTTGCGCAAATCGCAGCTGTAGATTATAGTGTCTGAAAACCACTTGGATAAAGTTACCTTTGAGACTGAACAACTGGTCAGATTTTCTGAAGTCCTTGGTCCTGTGTAAATAAAAATGTAACTGTCTATGAACATCCAATTGATGGAGCTTATATTCTGCCTTGTTGCCATGACTGGGGAAGAATACAGGAAGCTCTATGGATTGATTCAAATTGTACTCTGAACACACCTTGGGTAAGAAAGAGGGGTTGGTTCTAAGATTAACTCTCTTTGTGGAAAATCAAGTACTGGGAACGAATAGATAAGGCCTGTAATTCTGAAACCCTCCTAGCTGAGGTAATGGCAGTTAAGAAATGGGTCTTCCATGTCAGAAATGTCAGTGGACAAGAAGCAGATGGCTCGGGGGGGGGGGGTGAATCAGAGCATCTAAAACTAAATTTAGGTCCCAGTGGGGGAGAGGTTCTCTTATTGGAGGTCTTAAGAGGGCAGTACCTCTTAGGAATGCTTTACATAGTCTATGGGACATAATGTTGGACTCCATTTCTCCCACACGGAAATTAGAAATGGCAGCCAGCTGAACCCGGATAGTAGCTGCCACTGCACCTCGCTCAAAGGTTTCTGCAAGAAATCTGAGAATCTTTGAAATGGGTGCAGTAAAGGGATCAGTCTGTTTTTTGCTTGCACAACAAGAGACTCTTCCATTTACTAGCATAAAGTTTCCTTGTAGTGGGCTTATGGGAGGAAATCAAAATGTGTTGAACTGCTGAAGAAACATCGGGAAGCCTGGCTAAGATCGGAAGTGGAGAAACCAACCTGTCAGCTTGAGAGTTAGAATGGAAGGGTGGAGAGCACCTGGCCGATGCATCAGGAGATCTGGAACGGCGTCCAGGATCCAAGGCCCCCCTGCAGATGAGGCCAAATGAATGGGAAACATATCTGACGAGGCCAGTAAGGGGCAATGAGGATTAACTTGCAACCCAACAACTGTGCTTTCTGAAGAACCTTGGGGATCAACGGAAATGGTGTAAAGGTGTAAAGCAGTCCCGGAGGCCAATCGTGAACAAGTCCATCCCTGGGTGACTGTCCCGGTGGTGGGACTAGGGCAAAGTAGCTGTTGCATTTGTTGTTGAGGGGGTGGCAAACTGATCTCAGCATGGTTGGCCCCATATGCGAAAAACCAAGTCCGCAACTTCCTGTTTCAGGGACCACTCGTGAGGCATCAGAATAGCCCGGCTGAGCTTGTCCACTATCAAGCTGGATTTCCCCAGGATGTGCATTGTAACCAAAAAGCGTTGGAAAGACATCGCCCATTGCCAAACTCGTAGAGCCTCTCGACATAAGGGATAAGACCTGGTTCCACCCTGTTTGTTGATGTACCATACAACCAACATATTGTCGGTCTGAATTGCTATAGTCCCTGTAGGTAGAGAGTCTTGAAGTGTTTGCAACGCCAGAAGTACCGCTCTCATCTCTAGGACAGTGATGTGCAAGTGATACTCGTATTCCTGACAAGTCCCTTGAACAGTCTGTCCCAGATAAGCCCCCCCCACCCTATCTGGGAAGCGTCCTTGGTCACTGTCGCTATGGGTTGGGGGTTAGAAACGTTCTGCCCATTGACACCAGAAGGGAGTGAAGCCACCATGCTAAGTTCTTCTTGCAAGACTCTGTGATCCAAACCTGATGTGACTTTGGTAAATCCTGGAATGACCATTGAGCAAGAAGGAGCCACTGCAGAATTCTCATGTGGAAGAGCGCCATAGCGACCAGAGTAATTGCTGCATCCATAGATCCCAAGGCCTTGAGGACAAATCTTGCCTGGATTCTCTCGTTTGCCATGAGGATTGAAACTTGATAACGAATAGTTAACACTCTTTCGTGAGGCAGTTTTGCTGTCATGGCCCTTGTGTCTCAATCTGCCCCTATAAATGTAATATACTGACAAGGCAACAAGGCAGACTTTTTGTAATCTGTGGTGATGCTCAGTTGTGTACAAGTGTGAATAGTGGAGTCCCGTGCCTCGATTAGTTGCTGCTTGGTGGTGGCAGTGAGGAGCCAGTCGTCTAGATAATGAAACACCCGAAATCCTAGATGCTTCAGGTGAGCCATGACTACTGCCATGCATTTGGTGAACACCCTGGGGGCTGTGGTGAGACCAAAGGGCAGAGCTCTGAACTGGTAATGACTGACTTCCAGCCAGAGGCGTAGATACCTCCTGGATTGCCTGCCCATTTTTATGTGGTAGCACGCATCCTGGAGATCGATAGAGCACATCCAATTGTCCTGACCCAAAAAGGGAAGCATGGACTGCAGTGTTAACATCTGGACTTTGTTTTCTTGACTGATTTGTTCAGTTTGCTGAGATCCAAAAATGGGCCTCCAGTCCCCTGTCTTTTTTGGAACTAAAAAGAACCTTGAGTAAGTGCCAGATTCGATTTGGTCTGCGCGGAATTTTTGAATGGCTATCTTTTCTAGCAACCTTTGAACTCCTAGGTTTGCTTGATCACCAAGACTGGGTGGAACATCTGGGATTGACTGTTGTTTTCTTGTAAGGGGTGGTTGGGAGAAGGGAATTTTGTAACCCCTGGATATTACTGATAGTACCCATGTATTTTCCGTGACTGTTTGCAGGCTTTTGGGTACAAGGATAATCTGCCTCCAGAGGCAGACAGAAGGGCTTGCCAGAGAAAGTATCTCTGTCAGCCTGATTCTGCACCCCCCCCCCCACCGCGAGATCGGCATCTCCCATCATTTCCCCCTTTGCCCCTGGGGGAAAATCTCCACGTATGTCATGCACATCTCCCTCGGATTTCCAGAACCACATCTTCCTGCTCTTCTGACCTTTGGGGTAAGGTCTGGAAGGAGTGGAAAAATGTACTCCCACAGCAGACAGACAGTTTTGCCATCCCGTTTCACAGCTGGCAAGTCTCTCTTACCTGAGGCACGAACAGTGACAAGCCATCAAAGGGGGTGTTGGTAAAGGAGAACTTGAAGGGCTCCGCAAATTGACAAAGGCACATCCAGGACAGTCTACGCAAGTCAACTCCTGTGCCTGCTTGCCCTACCCGCTCCATCTGCTGCGTAAGAGATCATCTGCATGGAGGAGTTAACTACAGAAGTAAAGATTGCAAGCTGTGAAGCCACCTTGCCTGCAGCTCCTTCCGCTGTAGGATCCTGTAGGGCATCTCCCAACTACTTTAGGAGATCCCTCTGAAGGCGTGTAAAGTGGGACAAATAAATTCAGCGACCTGAGAGTAAAGGCCGCTGAAGAAAACCTATATCCCCCATACCTGTCCATCGTACGTGACTCTCTGTTTGGTGGATGGACAGAAGACGTCTCCACTAGTTCTTTCTTGGTGGCTGCTGCCACCACCACAGCATCAACAGGCACACCCCTTTGACAGGAAAGGCTTACGTGAAGCAGTTATGAATTTATCGGGCCTCCTCGGAACTGGTTCCATACTCACTGGAGAGCTCCACGCCTTCCAACTCATTGGGCCAGCAGTGGGTCAAAAGGCGAGACACCCAAGAGTTGGAGGGTCGGGAACCAAATGCATCCAGGTACACAGACTCTTCCTCAGAAGGGGCAAGGGATTTCCAGCCACCCCTCTAAGGATTTACAGAAAATCTGAAAAAGAGACACCCTCAGAGGGGGGACCATGGAGACCCTTCTGAGTCGTCCAAGTCCGTGTCTGAAGTGAGGGACTCAGCAGAGTCCAAATGCTTCCTCTTGCATTTCTTCTTCCGAGGGACCTCCTCTGAGGGGTGCTCTGGGAAGGTTTCAGAAGAGGTGGGGGTCGCACAATGGGGTATCCTGGAATATGGGTTCCCTATTGGGGGGGGTGTCAGAGGCAGGCACCAGGTGTAATAGGAGCCAATGGAGCCGTGGGTGGTGCGGTCTCAGAGGACATCACACTCCCTCAAAGGCACTGCGTTCCCGGCCCGAAAGAGTCCCTGGCTCCGAAGAGACTGGAGATCTCCTCCAAACAGAGGGCGATGGCTCCGAGGCCGACGTAGAAGTCGAGCTCACCTACGCCGAAGCTCCGAGAGAGAGAGTGGGGTCGGACAAGGGTCTGATGTTACTTCCCCCTTGAAGCCTACGAGAGAACATCGGCCCCCAGATCCCTCGATAGACTGAGTTAACGAGGAGATTGGAGTGGTAGTCGGAACCAGGAGACCAGTGGTAATTGGAACAGACGGTTCCACCACAACGACTTCCATGCACTCCGGCTCCGAACTCAAGGGGGTCGGAGAAGGAGGAGGAATTGATGATGGTTTTGGTTGGACTGTCAGCACCACTTCCTTATGGGCTGGGCTCGATAATAATTTTGCTAATGCCGGTGTCTTGAGAAGCCTCTTCACCACCCTCTCCACATCATCATCCGAAAGACTCCTGGATGACCGAGAGGAATGGGTGGAAGACCAAGGACTGCCTGCCTCAGATTGCAAAAGCGGAGACTGCAGAACAGACCACACTGGTTCCAGAGAGGGAGACCTGGTTCTCTTGTGAGTTCTGACTGGCTCTGAGACTACTGATGGAACTGGCGGAGAAAGAGGTTTATCAGAACCAACACTCTGATCCGACAAACCAGAAGTTTTGTTCTTTGCTTTGGATGACTCTGAAATTGGAGCCGACGAGGACGATGGCATAGCAGACTTGTCCTGTTTTTTGACAGAGTACCCTCAGAAAAAGCATCGAAGGGGCTTGTCAATAAGCCTCGCAAAATCAACTTATTTTTCCTCTCCTGCAGAACCCAAGAACTAAAGGCATGACATATGGAACAAGTCCTGCAGGTGGACAGCCCCTAAGCAATAAACACAACTCGTGTGCCCATCCATAAGGGGCATCTTTTGGCAGCACGAGTCACACTTTTTAAAACCCAAATGTTTTGTCTCTTTACAGTGATCCTTAGACATGCTATCAAATAACTACAACAGACACCAAGAATAATGACAGTAACAATAAAACTGAAATATCACTACAACTTTAACTTTTTTTTTTTTGAAAGGAAAGAAGAAAGAGAGAAAGAGGAGAGCCTCTAAGCTAAAACGGTGAACTCCCCCAACCGACGAGAGCCTCTAACTTAAATGGCTGCTCCTGGAAAGGTAGAGAAGTGAGAGAGGAGAAAAAAGCCCTTTAACTAAACGTGGGGCTGAAAAGAGAAGAACCCTCTAAGTTAAAATGGGTTCACAAGGAAGGCCTAAAGAAAAATGACGACCACAACAACAACAAAAAACAGCAGCAGAAAGGTTAGAAAAAGCGCTAACCTAAGAAGAGAACACTCTAACACTCAATAATATCCAGAAACAAATGCTATCTTTATCTAAAAGTTAGAAATTAGCCAAAAAGAAGAAACACTTAGCTTGAGCCAGTCTGAGCAATCTCGATGCTACAAGTGGCAAATGAGATAGTACAGTTTTGTACCTACCATAAATGTAGATGTCCGATAGGTATGCATCTGCAGTCATCAAATATGGGTTGTCCTGCCTCAGGCAGCCCCGGATTCCAAAGTCTGGGTCCTTTCGCGTCAGAGCGCCTGGGGTATAAAAGAGTCAGCCGATGCCATCTTCCTCAGTTTTTCTTGCGCCAGATACCAGGTGCCCTCTAAGGAAGGCTAAATTTGGAGAAATGCAAAATATTCCAAACATGCACAGTAATAAAAAACAAATATACCATAATAGATAACCCCAGCTAGCTATAAGAGGGAGTATTACCCAAGAAATACCACAGAGGGGAAGGAGGGAGAGAAAACCTGACTGCAGATGCATACCTATCAGACATCTACATTTATGGTAGGTACAAAACTGTACTATGTCCTTCAAGGATGCATCTGCAGTCATCACATATGGGTAGTATACCATAGCCAATCTGGGGGTGGAGGATCTATGTATAGGATGGTGTAGCTAAAATGCCCTGCAGGACTGCCGTAGCAAAGCCTGCTCTGGATCTGGAATATAAAGGTAAATTGTAATGCTTGGAAAATGTATGCACGGAGCTCCATGTAGCAGCTTCTAAAATGTCCTTGGTAGCCACCCCTCTTAAGAAGGCTGTGGAGGTGGCTGTGGCTCTCGTGGAATGAGGTCTAATGTTAGCTGGCACAGTTTTTCCATGAAAGGAGTAACAAAAATGAATGCAATTCCCTATCCATTTTGAGATTGTCTGTTTGGAAATTGCTTCTCCTTGTGCACTAGCAGCATATGCTACCAACAGCTGGTCAGTTTTTCTGTAACTTTTAGTTCTGTCCAAGTAGTAGCGCAACTGTCTGTGTATGTCCAGGGTGTGCAGAAGTTTCTCCCCTTTGTTTTGTGGATTCGGAAAGAAGGTAGGCAAATGAATAGCTTGGTTTAATGAGACCCTGGATACCACCTTTGGCATAAATGTAGGATTGGTTCTCAATGAGACTCTGTCCTGATGAAAAATAGTAAAAGGCTGTACTGCCATGAGGGCCTGTAACTCAGATACTCTTCCTGCTGAGGTTATGGCCAGAAGTAAGGCAGTCTTCCAAGACAAGAACTGTAGCTCTGCAGATGCTGCTGGTTCAAAGGGAGGCAGTGTTAGTTTTTCCAATACGAAGTTAAGGTCCCAAGTAGGCAGTGGTGGTGTCCTTGGAGGCTTGATGTTTTTAATCCCTCTTAGAAACTGCCTTAGGAGAGGATGTGAGAAGACAGGTGATCAGTATTGTACTCTGCTGAAATTGCTGAAGCATGAATTTTAATGGAAGAGTACGACAGATCATTGTGGAACATTTCTGCCAAGTATTCCAGGATACGTGCCATGTTCATCACTGTGACATCGAGGCCCTTTGTGGTGTTCTAAATGAGAAATCTTTTCCATTTTGCTGAATATGCCATTCTTGTGGAAGGCCGGCGAGCTTCCATGATAATATCTTTCACTCTCTGTGATAGCCTATCCGGAGGAGGAATCAAGGTATTTTCCAGGCTGTTAGTTGCAAGGTTTTCAGGTTGGAATGCAGAGTTTTGTAATTGTGCTGTGTCAGGAGCAGTGGCCATTGAGGAAGAGGCCATGGTTTTGTGCGTGACATGCTCTTTAACAGTGGGTACCAGTGCTGTCTTAGCCAGTCCGGAGCTATCAGAATCACTTTTGGCTGCTCTGTCCTGATCTTCAGTAAGACCTTGGTCATTAATGGGAGAGGTGAAAATGCATACACTGTTAGAGTTCTCCAGCTGAAAGAGAGGGCGTCCACTTTCCATGCTTGTGGGTGGTATGTCCTTGAGCAGAATTTCTTCAGCTGATGATTGTGGGGGGAGGCAAAAAGATCTATGTCCGGCCTGCCCCATGATTGTGTTATCTGTAGAAAGATGTCTGGGTGCAGCATCCATTTGTGTGCCTCCATGATATTTCTGCTTAAGCTGTCCGCCAGTATATTGTCTTTCCCTGGTACAAATTGAGATTGCAGCTCTAATGTTGAGTTTCAAGGAAAGTTCCCATAGATTCATTGCCAGTCTGCAAAGAGGATATGAATGGGTGCCTCCTTGCTTGTTTATGTACCACATAACTGTGGTGTTGTCTGTCCTTATTAGTAGGTGGCCTTGATGCAGAAAAGGTTTGAAGGCTTCGACTGCATGTATCACTGCCAGAAGTTCCTTGTGGTTTATGTGCATGCATAGCTCTTTTTGTGACCATAGACCTTGAATGCATCTGCCCTCCATGTGCGCTCCCCATCCGTGGTCTGAAGCGTCCGTTGTAATGGTTTGGCTGGCTATTGGTTTGCTGAAGGGCAGACCCCTGTTTGACTGGCTTGCTTGAGCCCACCATAAAAATTCCCTTTGAAGGCATGGGATGAGTGGTATCAAAGTTTCCAAGCTGTGACTGTGCTGAGTCCATAAACTCCTTAGGTACCATTGTAGTTTCCTCATATGCAGCCTTGCTTGTGGAATCAGAAGGATGCAAGAAGCCATGTAACCCAGGGCCTGCAGGATTTTCCTTGCAGTCAGCTGAGCTTTTCTCGTCAGACTTTTGAAGTAATCTGGTAGTTGACTTTGTTTTTCTTCTGTGAGGAAAGCCATTTGGGTGGTTGTATCTGGATTCGCACCCAGAAAGGTTATTCTTTGGGATGGAACAAGTCTTGATTTGTGAATATTGACTGTATATCCCAGGGCTTGAAGTAGGTGAATGGCGTAATTCAAATGTTTTATCAAAGTTTGTTGGCTGTCCGCTTGTATAAGGCAGTCGTCCAGATATGGGTATATTTGAATCCCCTGAAGTCTGCAGTGTGCAATTACTGATGCCAGGCATTTCGTGAATACTCTGGGCGCAGTAGATAAGCCAAAGGGCAATGCTGAGAATTGATAATGCTCTGAACCTGCAAGAAATCTGAGGTGTCTTCTGCAACTTTGTCTGATAGGGACATGCAGGTATGCCTCCTTGAGGTCTAGAGTTACCAGCCAAGACCCCTTGCCCAGCATGGGAAGGAGCTGCTGTAGAGTCAGCATTTTGAACTTTGGTACAATGAGATAAGTATTCAGTGCGGACAAGTCGAGAATAGGCCTCCATGGTTTTTCTTTTCTTGGCACAAGGAAAAGTCTGGAATAAAATCCTTGGCCTTGTTCTGAGAGGAACCTTTTCTATAGCTTTCATTTGCATTAAGCTGGAGATTTGTTTCAAAGCCTCTGCCCTTTGATTTGGTGGCAGGTCTGGCATGCCTTTTCTTTTTGGTAATGTGTGAAAATGGAACCTGTATCCTTTGTCTATTATGTGTAATGTCCATTTGTCCCTTGTAATACTGTGCCAATTTTCTGAGAATAAAGAAAGCTTTCAAGGGTGCTTCCAATTGAGCCCTGGTTGGCGGTGTCAAAGTAAAGTCATTGAGCCTGTCCTTGTGCAGCAGTTGTAGGTCCTGCATTACCTCTCTGGTTGGGAGGCTGCCATTGGCGCCCTCTGTAGGAGCCTCTAGCTTGCCCTCTACCTCTGGCACGCCTGTTCTTGCCTCTCTGAAACCTCTCTGTGTCTGGAAAGGACCAATTTTTGGAAGGCCAATTCCTGCTGAATCTTGGTGGTTGGACTTGGAGAAAATCTTTGACAGTTTGTACAGATTTTGCCTTTTCTTCAACTTTCTTTAGGACCTCCTGAGCCGTGGAGCCAAATAACTTTTGCTTTCCCAGTGGAGCATCCAGAAGCTTTGCTTTGACATGGTCTGGCAGAGATTGTTCCTTTACCAAGCATGCCTAGTCATAGCTGACCTACATGAAGCTTCCAATGCATCATAACCACATTGCAAGAAATGGTTGCTAACCTGTTGGGAGTTATGTACCAGATCCTGAAGTGATTTGCGATCTAGGGGTTCAGGTGAAGACAGTTTTTTATGCAATTCATCTAACAAATACTCTTGGTACTGTATCATATGAAATTGACAATTCAATGCCCTCATAGAAAGAGTAGCAGAAGTATACACTTTTTTACCCCATCTCTCTAAAGCTCTAGACTCCCTTTCAGAGGGCAGAGGATTTTTAGTAGTGGCAGCTCGCAACCTTTAGGGCCCTGGGAAATAGTTTCTGGATCAGCAGAGTGGGCCTTGTAAAGGTGAAGATGTGAGTCCGGGACCCTGTAATACCTATCGGGTTTGACAGGAGCCGGAGGAAGAGAATCAGGGGTTGTGCTAGACTCAGAGTACACATCATCAATGACATTTAAAACAGGAGGAATAGCCAAAGGTCTATGCTGAGGCAAATGCAAGAAGGTCCTTAATCTCTTCCTGGAATCAGAGAATTCCTGGCCCTGCCACTGGAAATGTTCTCTCAGTGTGGAGTGTCTCCCCAAAGGAAAACTCTTCAGGAGGGGAGGCCGAAGGAATAGATTCCTCTGCATCAGAATCCTCGTAGGCCGAAAAAGCCTCCTCCTGGTGGTCCGTGAGAGTAGAACCATCTGAGGCCTCATCTGAGGAGTGGGGATCAGAGGGCTCAACCCTGGGCCTTTTGTCTGGAGGAGGTTGAGAGCCCCTGTCTGGATGAGGCTGAGAACCCCTAATTAAGGAGATAAGGTCCTCTGCTAAGCTTAGAATCTGTGAACCTGTAGTGAGTCCCCGAGGGATAACCTTGGGAGGCAAAGCTTTGGATAGTTTAGCAGCTTCAGCCCTAGAGATTGCCTTAATGGACATGGATGCAGGAGGCCTGGCTGCACCACGTGCTGGTGTAGTTTTGTCTAAAGGTATGGTGTCGGAAGGTTCCAGGACACCAGTTTCTGTAGGAAATTCAATAACAGATTCAGCCGGGGCCTCCGGGACCGAGGTAGTCGGCTGAGCGGTTTCGGTGGTAGGAAGTACCAAGGACTCGGATTCAGCAGAGACAGAGACCGAGACACTCACGGTAGGCCTGGCCGTGGTTTCAGCCGAAACCGCGGCCCGCGTGTGTCGGTCCTTGTCCTTTCGTTTCTTAATCAAATGTGAAGTCTGAGTCTCCGACGGCATATTGTACGAAAAACTAGCCCCAAAAAATTCCTCTGCAAACTCCGCCGACGTCTAAGAGTCGTCGGTTGAAGGAAGCACGGGCTGAACAGGCCGAGACGTCGTGGTCTGGGCCTAGGCAGGGGAGGCAGTAAGAGTGGAAATCCTTATGAGGTATTTGTTTCCCACAAGTTAAACAATTATTAACTTTATCTGACATCAGCTGAGGCAAGAAAGAGTCCCCAACGGGGTACTTAGCTTTTTGAAGTCTTCGGTAGCTGAATTACAGGAGCTGGCCGACCGGCACTTGCAAACTGCTTCTGCTTCGGGCATCACGCGGCAAGAAAGACTGAGGAAGATGGCGTCGGCTGACTCTTATACCCCAGGCGCTCTGACGTCGGAGAAAGGGCGACATCAGCCGACGCCGGACCCAGACTTTGGAATCCGGCCGACCGAAGGGCTGCCTGAGGCAGGACAACCCATATGTGATGACTGCAGATGCATCCTTGAAGGACATCTGGGTAACTACCGCTAGGCATGTTGGGATAAGGGCTAGCCTCAAGCCAGTAAAAGCTCTCAAGCTATAGTATTATGGCCGAGTCGGAACACAGGATAGGCTCCAAACTAAACAGCAAGAACAAGGGCGAGATAGGGACAACATAACATCAAAGTTTTAGGAAGAGAAATATTTCTTTTTTTGTAATAAGGAAAACTGGAAAAGAAAGTACCAACAATGGTAGGGAGAAAAATACCCAAAGGTACAAAAACATCTAAAAACCTAAACTGAGAAACCCAAAAATAATAAAGCTTGTAGAAAGGTATGGGGATCAGCAACAAATAAGAGTTAGAAATTGAGGTTTTATTTAAAATCACTCACAACCCACAAGAAGCTATGAGAGAAAAATCCCAGCCTGCTGGAAGCACAGCAAACGAGATCCAAGGTCATTTGGAGGACAGGGGTATTATGGGACAAGCTCGAGATTTTGATCCTAAGCTATAAAAAAGCAGCCTAGTCAGATCCGAGGTTCGGATCTAAACAGACAGGTAGAGGAACAAATGAAAATTACATCATCAGATCACAAGATTTTACAATGAGCACTACATCCTTATCTGTAAACAACAAATTGCACACACACCAGACTCCAGGGGATGCAGATGCCAACATACTTTGTAAGATAGCAAGTAAGGGACACTGCTTGGTACAAGGCTTTACCCCAGAATATGATGCAACTACAGCTGGCCTGGCACACTACTGCAATACAATGAAGCACATAGTAGGAAGTAGTACTCACTGCAGCCTGATGTTTACACAAGGCTGAGTTCCTTCCACAGTTACTTAACAGATAACATGACCTGAATCCTTGGACATCAGTGACTAGGTAACAAGATTCTGTGACTCCACACCAGTCTAAAACAAATCAAAAGCAATGAACAAATAGGACGTGTACTTGTGTTGTAACATATCCAAAGACAGAACAAGTTCGGACAAGGTTAGAACGACAGAGCCAAAGTGGCTTGCATAGAATTACAGCTCACGTCACACAGACATGAAGAAAAAAATCCTGTCCATTCTCATCTGTTCTAGTTAACATTTTTTTCACCAAGAGCTTCATTTTTACAGTAACTAGGCAAGTCCAATACTACGGATTTTTATTCTCAATCTTTTACAGCCATCTTCAAGAAAAAGCCAGCAATACCTTTATAAATACAGACCAGTTTTCAGTAGACTGTCTTGTTCCTAACAAGGGAAAAATGACTTTTTATGCTATACATCTGGAGCAATAACATTCTTTTTACAGTCACTTTTTTTTTTTTTTTTTAACACGTTCTAATCCTGAAAGTGTTGAGATATTCTCTGCATGGACTACATTGTTGATACCCTTATACTGTTTGTGTGCTGTTACACTTCGCTAGAACTAAATCTTTGTTCAAAATTCAGAACCAGAAGCAGATTTTCTAAATAAAGACCGTGTCTACCACCTTTACAACTATATATTTTAGAGAGCCGAGTGATGGAAATCTGAGAATATTTAGTCTTACACCAAAGGATGTACCCAATGACATGTTCTAAAATGATCTGTATCTGAAACAGCACAGTTTTAGCAACCCAAGTTCTGTATCCATAAACCCAGAACAGTACAGTACAAGCCATGATATCAGCAACACGGTAGCAACTGTCCTATGAAGCAGCCATACAGTTCAGTTAGACTGCTACTTATCAGGTATGCTCAGCTAACAAACAAAAAGGAGCTTCCTTTTTACACAACTCTTGAATGAAATAGCACTGGCAATCAGGCAAAATACATGTTACATCCACTGGGAATATCTGTCAAGTGCTCAGATTACAACTTTATGAATAAAGACAGTTAATTTTCTACATATCCATATCACACTAAAACAAACAGACATTCAACAACACTTAGCAACACAATAATATACAATTACACTAAATTTAAATGCTCAAAGACTGAAGTGTTCTAAAAGTAACAAGCAATAAAATTAAGTACAAAGTGAAAGTGTATGCAGAAAAAGGAGGAACTAAGATGTATACAAAAGGACAACAGTTTATTCAAAAAAATTAAATAATGATTTTTTAATAAAAAATGATTTAAGCATTATGCAATAGCATTTTTGTTATCGGATTACTGTGCTGCAAGTTTGTACATTATACATGCAGTAAAATAAGATTAGCCATAAATGCAAAATTGCTTTCCACGCTGAAAGCACTTTTACCCCTAGTCACAAAGGAAAGTAAAAAGACAGGTTAGAAGGCTCTTTACACACTGGACAGACAACTGTTCTTTAAAACTTTTTTTTATATGCAGCTCCTCAGGGAAATAAAACATTCAGTGAAAGGAGTGCAACTTTCTGTCAGAAAACACAGCTAGCTAAGATTTGACCATTATTGTGGTTCTATCACAATGGCAAAAACAGGTCTAAATGTTATTACGCTTTCCTGTCTTTTAGGTTTGTCTGCATTAAAAAGGGTACATGTTAACTGACTTAACTCCCAAAACACAAAACGCTTGCCAACTAAACCTAAACCAGCAACTGTAGATAAGCTAGCTAGCTAGCATAATATGCTCCATGGAATGCAGTCAACCAAATTTATAGCCCGTGTTTTTACCTATTCTGAAAGGTGATAATGCTGTACTACGTAGCATATCTTTGCTACAATGAAGGGCGGTGCAGCATATTTTGCATGATAAAAATTTAAGTAATATAGTAAAAATGCTTTAATTCCTTAATAAACAAGAATGCACAGACAGTTCAAATCTTCATTCTTAACATCTGTTCATTTTTGTTAAAAAGGCAAGTACTTGTAGCAGCAGTGAGAGGTAGTGGGGAAAGCCTAATGCGAGATAAAACTAGTCTCCCAGGCCAAGGGCAACCACAAGGCATTCTTCAGTTATGTCCGCAACCTCAAAGGAAACTCACAATATGCCAACTAATTGTAAATGGTGTCAACTATACAGTTTCAGAAGATATAGCAAATCTATTGGCTGACAAATTTAGCTCCAATTTTACCTCACTCTCACCACACAGATCACCTCTCAGGAAATACCTTCGGCCCCAACTGTCACTAGTGAACAGATACTCAACGTACTCTTCAAGGGCAAGAACACTGCATTGATGGGCCCCAGTAATATTGGGGGATGCCTCTAATACCATGAAGCACAACCTATCAGGACTACTAGAATCACTATTAAACTGTAGCCTCCAAACCAGCTTCATGCCAAGCAAACGGAGGACTGCAACTGACATCCCTCTGCATAAAGGTGGGCCATATACAGACCCCAAAGTCTGACTAGCTTCATATTCAAAACTATGGAATGAATCATTATCATGGAAATGATAAACAATGACATATGAAACCTTCAGACACTGGATCAAACAGTCTGGTTTCATCAAGGGCCGCTAATACCTACTCAACCTGTCTGACTTCAAGAAGGTTAAATTTATGGACGAGGGTAAAATGGTGTATACTGCCTACTCTGACCTTGCCAAAGCATTTGACACTATACTCCTCTTGGGCATTGCCAACAACTCTCAAAATTAGGTATAAACCCCTTATTGTCACCTGCTGGAAAGCCAGCTGGCGTAAAGATACACTCCCCTATCATAACTTATTGGGTTCCATCTCTAAAAATGGCCAATCACTACTGGAGTTCCTCAAAACTCTGTGCTAGGACCACTCTTTTTATCTACCACCTTGCCGAAATCAAGGCCAACGTCGAGGACCTCTGGCTGACCATGTTTACAAACTAGGTGTAGTCATAAAATGCCTCAAAGAAACAAATACCTTCCAAGAAGGCTTGCCATAGACCACACAGGTAAAAGCCACAATCTATAACTTAGTATCAAGAAATGCATAATAGTATCCTTTGGGAAGAAGGCTAACCCTGGAAACCACCACACTTTTAATACACCCCCAACAGTAGACCCGGTGGTCAGGAATTTGGGAACAAAAAACAGACTGTAACCTGGCCTTTGATCATCACGGGTCTGTGGTTGCAAATAAATCATTTTATGTTGCACAACATATAAGCGAGGGTATAGCATCTAGATCCTAGAATGTCATTGTTCTACTGTACTCATCAGACCAGAACAATGCCTGCTTCAGGAGCATCCACAGAGGTTCCTTACAAAAAGAATACAAGACAAACATACCGCCCCAACCCAAAGCACCATCTCTGTATTTAGTCTCTTACAGACTGTTGAGAGGTGATCCATGCTCGTCCTACAAAGCATCCTCTAATTCTGCTCCGATGACCTCCTGCACATCTGCAAAACAAATAGCATCAGAATTACCCAATCAAGGGATCCAAGCCTTGTTTGCAACATGAATAGGGCATGTTGGAGAGAAAAGGTATGTGGCTCAGAAACTACCCCTTCTATGGAACAGGCTTTCCATCCATATGAAACAAGAGTTCTTCCCTAACCCAATTCAAGAGTAACTTGGACTAGTGGATGGGGAAAGTACAGTTGTGTACCTACCATAAATGTAGATGTTCGAGTGTATTTACTGTTGCAGTCATTACACTTGGGTTATCCTGCTGGCAGGCTACGCGCAGTCGGCCTGAATTCCAAAGTCCTGGTCCGGCGTCGGCTTCTGTCGCCTCTTCCCTGACGTCAGCGCGCCAGGGGTATAAAAGATGCAGCCAACGCCATTTTCTTCAGTTTTTCTTGCCCCGGATGTCAGGTGCCCCCAAAAGGGTAGGCTAAAAATTCTGCTCATAAAAAAGCATGCACTAACATAAACATTACCTTCATCTACAAGCAAATACACCACATAGGTTGTATAAAATAGAGAAGTACAGATAAGTCCCAGCAATGAAAGGGGGATGGTGGGAGGGTAACCTGGACTGCAACAGTGAATACACTCAAACATCTACATTTATGGTAGGTACACAACTGTACTATGTTCATCGTGTTTCACTGTTGCAGTCATTACACTTAGGTTGAATCCCAAAGCTGAGGTTGGGTGGCTGGGCCTAAATAGAATTAGGAGTGGCTATGAGGCCCTGCAGAACTGCAGTGGCAAAGCCTGCTCTGGATTTAGAGTAAAGAGGTAAGTGGTAGTGCTTTGTAAAAGTTTGCACTGAAGTCCAAGTTGCAGCCTCCAAAATGTCCTTGGTTGGTACTCCTCTGAGGAAGGCTGCTGAAGTGGCTGCTGCTCTGGTTGAATGCGGCCTAATGACTTTAGGCACTGATTTGCCATGTTGTGAATAGCAGAAACGAATGCAGTGGCCTATCCATTTTGAAATAGTCTACTTTGAAATAGCTTTTCCTTGCGATCCTGCAGCATATACCACTAAGAGTTGCTCAGTCTTTCTGAAAGCTTTAGTTTTGTCCAAGTAGAAGTGTAGCTGTCTGTGTATGTCCAAAGAATGCAGAAGTCTCTCCCCCTTATTCTGTGGGTTTGGATAAAAGGTAGGCAAATTAATGGTTTGGTTAAGAGACACACTGGACACTACCTTAGGCATAAATGTTGGGTTTGTCCTTAGAGAAACCCTATCCGGATGGAAAATAATAAAAGGTTCCACAGCCATTAGTGCCTGTAACTCGTCTTGCTGAAGTTATTGCTAGGAGCAGAGCTGTTTTCCATGATATGTATTTTATCTCAGCTGTATTGGCTGGCTCAAAAGGAGACAGTGTGAGCTTTTCCAAGACAAAATTGAGGTCCCATGTAGGTATTGGAGCTCTCCTTGGAGGTCTTATGTTTTTGGCCCCTCTGAGGTACTGCATTAGCAGTGGATGTGAAAAAATAGGTGGGTCCGTATTGTAATGAGCTGAAATGGCAGAGGCATGGATCTTAATTGATGAGAAGGATAGGCCTTTGTCCAACATCTCAGTTAGGTATTGTAAAATCTGAGGAAAATTTGGTACAAGCGTGTCTCTTCCTTGTGCCTGGTTCCAAGCACAGAATCTCTTCCATTTTTCTGCATAAGATTTTCTGGTGCTGGGCCTCCTGGCCTCCAAATAACATCCATAACTGCTTTAGAGAGAGGTGTGTTCTGAATGGTTACATTATCTGCCATGCAGCCAGATTTAGGGTTCTGAGTTGACTGTGCAGGATCTGATTGTTTTGTTGGGTCAGCAAATGGGAAATTTGAGGTAATGCCCAGGCTGGGTCTTGAGATGAGCTCTTTAGGATTGGGTACCAGTGCTGGTGTGGTCAGTGTGGAGCAATCAGAATCATTTTTGGCTTGTCTGACCTTTAGGAGTACCTTGGGGAGGAAAGGCATGTGCTGTAAGGGTTTTCCAGCTGAATGATAGGGCATCCACTTTCCATGCTTGTTTGTGATAAGTCTTTGTGCAGAATCTCTGTAGTTGGCAGTTGTGAGGGGAGGCAAATAGATCTATGTCTGGGCATCCCCATTTCCTTGTTATCATGCTGAAGATTTGTGATCTAGTTCCCACTCGTGAGGATCCACGAGATTTCTGCTTAGATCGTCTGCCAGAGTATTTGTCTTTCCTGGCAGGAACTGTGCTTGCAGGTGTACTTGATAAATTAATGCTGTGTTCCACAAAGTCATGGCTTGTCTGCAGAGGGGGTAAGAATGTGTGCCTCCCTGCTTGTTTATGTACCACATGACTGTAGTGTTGTCTGTCTTTATCAGCAGTTGTCCTGGATGAAGTAGGTCCCTGAAGGCTGTCAGGGCATTCTGTACAGCTAGCATCTCTTTTTGATTGACATGAAGATGCATTTGGCTTGCGGGCCATGTGCCCTGAATACATTTTCCTGCCACGTGGGCCCCCCCAGGCATAATCTGATGCATCTGTTGTTAGTGTCTGCCTGGCTGTGGGTAGAGTGAATGGCTGTCCCTTGTTGTGGTGACAGACTTGTACCCACCATCGAAACTCCTGCTGCAGGAAGGGAATGAGGGTAATTAATGTTTCCAGGCTGTGGCAATGTTGAGTCCAAACACTTTTTACATACCATTGTAGTTTCCTCATATGCAGTCTTGCATATGGAATTAGCAGAACGCAGGTTGCCATGAAGCCCAAAGCCTGCAGAATTTTTCTTGCAGATAACTGGGTCTTTGTTGCCATCATTTCAAAGTAAGAAGTCAGTTGCCTTTGCTTGTCTGGCGCGAGATAAGCCATCTGGGCAGTTGTATTTAAGCTTGCACCCAGGAATATTATCTCTTGAGAGGGTACCAGTTTTGATTTCTTTTTGTTCACTGTGCATCCTAGGCAAATTAGTAATCTCTTTACAAATGCCAGATGCTTCAGTAGAATATCCTTGTTCTCTGCTTCAGTAGAATATCCTTGTTCTCTGCTTGAATAAGGCAGTCATCCAAGTAAGGATATATTCATATTCCTCTGTCTGCAAAATGCAATTTCTGGTGCCAGGCATATTGTGAAGACTCTGGGCGCAGTAGATAAGCCAAAGGGCAGTGCAGAGAATTTGTAGTGCATTGAGCCAGCTATGAGAATCTGAGGTATCTTCTGCAAGACTGTCTGATTGGGACATGCAGGTACGCCTCTGAGGTCCAAAGTTGCAAGCCAAGCCTTCTTGCCCAGCATGGGCGGAAGCTGCTGCAGAGTCAACATTTTGAATTTTGGAACGTCCAGATAAAAGTGTTTAGAATAGACAGGTCCAGTATTGGTCTCCAGGCTTTGTCCTTTCTGGGTACCAAGAACAGTCTTGAGTAAAATCCTTGTCCCTGCTCTTGCTGTGCTACTCGCTGAATAGCCCTCATGTCCATGAGGGATGAAAAGTACAGTTTTGTACCTACCATAAATGTAGATGTCCGATAGGTATGCATCTGCAGTCATAACATATGGGTTGTCCTGCCTCAGGCAGCCCTTCGGTTGTCTGGATTCCAAAGTCTGGGTCTGGCCTCGGCTGATGTACTTGGGGTATAAAAGCATCAGCCGATGCCATTTTCCTCAGTTTTTCTTGCCCCAGATGCCAGGTGCCCTCTAGGAAGGCTAAATTTGGATAAATGCAATAAAGTTCCAAACATTTGCAAAATTATATATATATACATGTATATACAAACAAATACACCATAATAGATTCCCCCAGCTAGCTAAAAGAGGGGTAAGTACCCTAGGAATACCACAGAGGGGTAGGAGGGAGGGTAAACCTGACTGCAGATGCATACCTATCGGACATCTACATTTATGGTAGGTACAAAACTGTACTATGTCCTTCAAGGATGCATCTGCAGTCATAACATATGGGTAGAATACCATAGCCAATCTGGGGGAGGAGGTACTAAGAAAAGGATGGTGTAGTTAAGATCCCCTGCAGGACTGCAGTAGCAAAACCTTCTCTGGATCTGGAGTATAAAGGAAGATTGTAATTGTTTGGCAAATGTATGCACGGAGCTCCAAGTAGCAGCTTCTAAAATGTCCTTGGTAGCCACCGTGGGAAGGCTGTAGTGGTGGCCGTGGCCCTTGTGGAATGAGGCCTGATGTTTTCAGGAACTGTCTTTCCATGAAAGGAGTAACAAAATCGAATGCAATTTCCTATCCATTTTGAAATTGTCTGTTTGGAAATTGCTTTTCCTTGCACCCCAGTAGCATATGCTACAAATAGTTGGTCAGTTTTTCTGCTAGTTTTAGTTCTGTCCAAGTAGTAGCGTAGTTGTCTGTGTATATCCAGGGTGTGCAGAAGTTTTTCCCCTCTATTCTGAGGATTTGGGAAGAACATAGGCAGGTGAATAGCTTGGTTCAAGGATACCCTAGATACCACCTTTGGCATGAAAGTAGGATTGGTTCTTAGTGAAACTCTGTCCTGATGGAAGATAAGAAATGGCTGTACTGCCATTAATGCTTGTAACTCAGATACTCTTCTTGCTGAAGTTATTGCCAGAAGGAATGCAGTTTTCCAAGACAGAAACTGTAGATCCGCTGATGCTGCTGATTCAAAAGGAGGAAGTGTTAGTTTCTCCAACACAAAGTTGAGATCCCAAGCAGGTAGAGGGGGTTTTCTTGGAGGTTTAATATTTTTGATCCCTCTCAGAAATTGCCTGAGGAGAGGGTGTGAGAAGATAGGTGGATCCACATTGTATTCTGCTGAAATTGCTGAGGCATGAATCTTAATGGAAGAATAGGACAGGCCATTGTGGAACAATTCTGCTAAGTATTCCAGAATATGTGTCATGCTTGCCACGGTCACATCTGTGCCTTTTGATGTGTTCCAAATGAGAAATCTTTTCCATTTAGCAGAGTATGTCTTCCTTGTGGAAGGCCGGCGAGCTTCCATGATAATGTCCTTCACTCTCTGAGATAAAACATTTTGTTTGGGATTTAAGGAATTTTCCAGGCAGTTAGCTGCAATGTTTTCAAGTTGGGATGCATGACCTTGAAATTGTTCTGCATCAGAAGAAGAGGCCATGGTTTTGCCTGTGACATGCTTCTCAATAATGGATACCAGTGTTGTCTTGGCCAGTCTGGAGCTATCAGAATAACTCTTGGCTGCTCCTCCCTGATCTTCAGTAGAACCTTGTACATTAATGGGAGAGGTGGGAAGGCATATACGTTTAGAGCGTTCCAGCTGAGAGAGAGAGAGTCCACCCTCCAAGCTTGTGGATGGTATGTCCTTGAGCAGAATGTCTTCAGTTGATGGTTGATGGGGGAGGCGAACAGATCCATCTCCGGCATTCCCCATGCCTTTGCTATGAGTTGGAAGATGTCTGGGTGCAGCATCCATTCGTGTGCATCCATGGTAGTTCTGCTTAAGCTGTCTGCCAGTGTATTCTCTTTTCCTGGCACGAACTGTGACTGTAGTTGGATATTGAGTTTCAGGCATAGTCCCCATAGATTCATAGCCAGCCGGCATAGAGGGTAGGAGTGTGTGCCTCCCTGCTTGTTTATGTACCACATAACCGTGGTGTTGTCTGTCCTTATCAACAGGTGGCCTTGATGGAGGAAGGGCTTGAAAACCTCGATTGCATGCATCACTGCCAGCATTTCCTTTTGGTTTATGTGCATGCGTAGCTGCCCCTGAGACCATAGGCCTTGGATACATTTGCCCTCTATGTGTGCTCCCCATCCTCGGTCTGAAGCATCCGTGGTGATGGTTTGTTTTGTTTTTGGTTTGTTGAAAGGCAACCCTCTGTTGGACTGGCAGGCCTGAGCCCACCACAGAAATTAATTTTGAAGGCAGGGAATGATTGGTATCAAAGTTTCTAAACTGTGACTGTATTGAGACCATACACTCCTTAGGTACCATTGTAATTTTCTCATATGCAGCCTGGCCTGTGGTATCAGAATTATGCAGGATGCCATGTAACCCAGGGCCTGCAGGATTTTCCTTGCAGTAAGTTGAGTTTGTCTTGTCAGAATCATGAAGTAATCCGCAAGTTGTTTTTGTTTTGCTTCTGTGAGAAAGGCCATTTGGGTGGTTGTGTCCAGATCTGCACCCAAAAAGGTTATCCTTTGGGATGGAACAAGTCTTAACTTTTGGATGTTGACTGTGTATCCCAAGGCCTGTAGCAGGTGGATGGCATAGGCCAAGTCCTTTATCAAATTTTCCTTGTTGTCCGCTTGTATAAGGCAGTCGTCCAGATATGGGTAGATTTGAATCCCCTGAAGTCTGCAGTGTGCAATTACTGATGCCAGGCATTTCGTGAATACTCTGGGCGCAGTAGATAAGCCAAAGGGCAATGCTGAGAATTGATAATGCTCTGATCCTGCAAGAAAATCTGAGGTGTCTTCTGCAACTTGGTCGAATAGGGATGTGCAGGTATGCCTCCTTGAGATCTAGAGTCACCAGCCAAGACTCCTTGCCCAACATGGGAAGAAGTTGCTCTAGGGTCAGCATCTTGAATTTTGGCACAATTAGGTAAGTATTCAGTGCGGACAGGTCAAGTATAGGCCTCCATTGATTTTCTTTTCTTGGTACAAGGAATAGTCTGGAGTAAAATCCTTGGCCTTGTTCTGAAAGTGGTACCTTTTATATAGCTTTCATTTGAAGCAAGTTGTTGATCTGCTTTAAAGCCTCTGCCCTCTGATTTGGTGGTAGGTTTGGCATTCCGTTTCTTTTTGGCAAAGAAAGAAGTGAAACCTGTATCATTTGTCTATTATTTGCAGTGTCCATGTGTCCCTTGTAATATAATGCCAGTTTTTTGAAAATAAAGCAAGCTTTCCGCCCAAGGGTGCTTCCAGTGGAGTCCTGGTAGGCGGAATCAGAGTAAAGTCATTGAGTCTGTCCTGGTGTAGTAGTAGTTGTTGATGCTGTTGCACTACTCCTCTGGTTGGCAGGCTGCCACTGACGGCCTCTGTAGGAGCCCTTCGATTGGCCTCTGCCTCTGGGGTGTCTGTTCCTGCCTCTCTGGGCTCTGTCCGAGTCTGGAAAGGACCAATTTTTAGTAGGCCAGTTTCTGCTGAATCTCGGTGGTTGTACTTGCAGGAAATCCTTAACTGTTTGCACAGATTTTGCCTTTTCTTCAAACTTTTTTACGACCTCCTGAGCAGAGGAGGCCAAATAAATTTTGTTTCTCCATTGGAGCATCCAGGAGTTTAGCTTTAACATGGTCTGGCAAAGATTGTTCCTTCAGCCAGGCATGCCTACGAATAACTGCCCCAGTGTCATAGCTGATCTAAATGAAGCCTCCAATGCATCATAGCCACATTTTAAGAAATGATTACTAACCTGCTGTGAGTTGTGTATCAAATCCTGAAGGGATTTACGGTCAAGGGGTTCAGGAGAAGAAAGTTTCTTATTCATTTCATCTAACAAATACTCTTGGTACTGTATCATATGAAATTGACAATTTAATGCCCTGACAGAAAGAGTTGCATTAGTATATACCTTCTTTCCCCATCTCTCTAAAGCTCTAGACTCTCTTTCAGAGGGTAGAGGATTCTTGGCAGTGGCGGCCGCAACCCTTTTAGGGCCCTGAGAAATAGTTTCTGGGTCTGCAGAATGGGCTTTATACAGATGGAAATGAGAATCCGGTACCCTGTAGTATCTATCAGGTTTGGCAGGGGCCGGAGGGAGAGTATCAGGGGCTGTACTGACATCATTGTACACATCATCAATTACATTCAAAACAGGAGTTATAGCTAAGGGCCTATGTTGAGGCAAATGTAAAAAGATCCTTAATCTTTTTCTAGAATCAGAGAATTCCTGACCTTGCCATTGAAAATGCTCTCTCATGGAGTGTAGAGTCTCACCAAAGGAAAACTCTTCAGGAGGGGAACCCGAAGGGATAGATTCTTCAGCATCAGAATCCTCATAGGGCGAGAATAGGCCTCCTCCTGGTGGTCTGACAACTCAGATCAGTCCGTGGACTCATCTAAAGAGTGTGGGTCAGAGGGGTCAGTCCTGGGCCTTTTGTCTGGTGGAGGGTGAGAGGCCCTGTCCGGGTGAGGTTGTGAACCTCTAATCAAAGAAATAAGGTCCTCTGCAAGGCTGAGGATCTGGGAACTAGAGGAAGGCCTCTGGGAGGTAGTCTTGGGAGGCAAAGCTTTAGAAAGTCTAGCAGCTTTAGCCCTAGAAAAGGCCTTAATGGACATGGAAGCAGGGGGCCTAGCTGCCCCACGTGCTGGAGTAGAAATGTCCAAAGGTATGGTGTCGGACATTTCCTGGACACTGGTTTCGGTAGGTAGCTCGGTAGCCGACTCAGCCGGGGCCTCCCGGGCCACGGTGGTCGGTTGAATGGATTCAGAAGAAGGAATCTCCGAGGAATCGGTTTCGGCCGAAACCGAGACACTCGCGGTAGGCCTTGCCGTGGTTTCAGCCAAAACCGCGGGCCGCAAGTGTCGGTCCTTGTCCTTCCGTTTTTTCACCAAATGTGAAGTCGGAGTCTCTGACGGCATTTTATATGCAAAACTGGCCCCAAAAAATTCCTCTGCAAACTCCGACCGACGTCTAAGAGTTCGTCGGTTGAAGGAAGCACAGGCTGAACAGGCCAATACGTCGTGGTCTGGGCCTAAGCAAGGAAGGCAGTAGGAATGGAAATCCTTATGAGGTATTTGTTTCCCACAAGTTAAACAATTATTTACTTTGTCTGACATCGGCTGAGGCAAGAAAGAGTCCACTTAGCTTTGAATCTTTAGCTGAATTCACTCGATCTGACCGACCCGCACTTGCGAACACCTTCTGCTTCGGCAGCGGCAAGAAAGACTGAGGAAAATGGCGTCGGCTGATGCTTTTATACCCCAGACGCTCTGACGTCGGGGAAAGTGCGACATCAGCCGAGGCGAGACCCAGACTTTGGAATCCGGCCGACCGAAGGGCTGCCTGAGGCAGGACAACCCATATGTTATGACTGCAGATGCATCCTTGAAGGACATCTTGTTTTTGTGCCTCTGCCCATTGACTGTGTGGCAGGTCTGGCATACCTTTTGTCTTTGGATGGGTGTGAAAGTGGAACCTGTAGCCATGAGACACTATATTCAAAACCCATCTGTCCTGGTGATCATGTGCCAATTTTGTGAAAAAAGTGCTAGTTTTCCCCCTAAGGGTGCTGCCAAAAGATAAGTGCTTGGCATTGGCAGAGGAAAGTCATTGGGACTGTTTCCTATATGGCTGTGATTTGTCTTCTCCGCTTTTGGAGGTAGAAGTACCCCATTGTTTAGGCCTGTATGAGCCTTGGGGCTGGGATCTGCCTCTAGGGTGTCTGTATCTGCCTCTTTGTGGCCTGACACTGCAAAGGACCAATTCTTAGAAGGCCAGTTCATGCTAAATCTGGGTGGCTGTACCTGTAGGAAATCGTTGACTGTCTGCATAGATTTTGCTTTGTCCTCCATTTTCTTCAACACCTCTTCTGCCTTAACCCCAAACAAAGTATCATGCTGTAATGGAGCATCCAATAAGTTTGCTTTAACATGATCAAGCAGATTCTGTTCCTTTAACCATGCATGCCTTCTAATGACAGAATCCATAACAGCAGCCCTGCAAGAGGCCTCCAGTGAATCAAAACCACATTGCAAAGTATGCTTTCCCACTTGTTCAGCTGCATGCAACAAATCCCGCATTTCCTTGTTATCAGAACATTCAGAATTTGTCAACATTTTCTGATTTAACAGTGACATTAAGTATTGCTGATATTTAAGCATATGAAACTGACAATTTAAAGCCCTTACAGCCAAGGTAGCAGAAGTGTAAACTTTTTCCCCCATCTGTCCAGTGCCCTAGAATCCCTATCAGAGGGGACAGGGTTTTTTGCAGTGGAAGCCTTCACTCCTTTGGGACCCTGAGATATAGTTTCTGGGTCAGCAGCAGGGTTTTTACATAGAAATTTATGAGAGTCTGGAACCCTGTAGTATCTGTCTGGCTTAACAGGTGCAGGGGGTAAAGAGTCAGGAGACAGTCCGGACTCTGAACATACATCATCTACAATGTCTAGAACAGGAGGAATAGCAAGAGGTCTGTGCGGAGGTAGTAAAAGAAAGTCTCTGAGCCTTTTCTTAGATTCGGAGTAATCTTGGCTCTCCCAGTGAAAATGCTCCCTCATGGTATGCAGGGTTTTCCCAAAAGAATAATCCTCAGGAGGAGAGGCTGAAGGAATAGATTCTTCAGCATCAGAATCCTCATAGGGAGGAAGAGAGTATCCCTGTTCAGAGGAGGAGTCAGAGGAAATGGAAACTTGATCAGAAGAGTCATATTCTGTCTCTTGCCTAGGCCTCTTATCAGGGGGGGGGGGGATGGGAACCCCTGATCAAAGTAATTAGGTCTTCGGCCATTTTAAGCATTGTTTCTTAGGCATGGAAGTCTGTCCAGGAGAATGATGTACTTGTTTGTCTTTAGAGCTGTTTTAGTCTTTGCCTTTGCGGCTGAGGTTGGCTTGACATAACTGTGTAGGTCTGAAAACACCCTCAGAAGCCAATGCCTGCTCAGCGGCTCCGGACCCATCTGACGGAATAGTTTCAGAGTGTCCAATACCTTGAGTATCCAGAGGCCTAGTCGGCTCCACGTGGGAATCTGAAGCGGCCTGTGGCTCTGAGGTAGCGGGCGTCAGGGGCTGCGAAAGCGCCTCACTGAGAACCGGCGAACTGGCCTAGCGGAGGCCTCATCGGTTTTGGACCTCGGATGCCTGTCCTTTTCCTTGCACTTTTGTAAACTCCAGTCGTCAGCTGTTCCGACGGCATTATATAATTAAATCTTCGGCCAAAGTAATGAAAGGCAAAATCGTACCGACTATTAATAGTGCGTTGGTTAAATCTAGCACAAAATGGACAGCTAGCAACGTCGTGGTCAGGGCCTAGACAAGGAATACAGTAAAATGAAAATCCTTAAGAGGTATTTGCTTCCCACAAGAAATACGATTGTTAACTTTTTCTGACATCGGTCTGGAGCAAGAAAAAAAAATGTTTCCCCAACGGGGTACTTAGCTTTAATGAAGACTTCGGATCTGAAATTCGATTTTGAAAATCTCAGGAGTCGGCTGACCGGCACTTGCGAACTGCTTTTGCTTCGGGCACCACGCGGCAAAAAAGACTGAAGAAAATGGTGTCGGCTGCATCTTTTATACCCCTAGTGCACTGACATCAGGGAAGAAGCGACAGCAACCAACGCCAGCCCAGGACTTTGGAATTCAGGCCGACTGTGGGTAGCCTGCCAACAGGATAACCCAAGTGTAATGACTGCAACAGTGAAACACGATGAACATCTGGAAATCTACCCCTGATTTAGCACCTATGAGTCTATTAGATGCAGCCTATAAATGCCTAATTACCCATGCCTAACCCTACATATATCCCTTACAATAACCCTAGAGTATCAACATTTGTCATATACATTTGGAAAGAATTGCTAGGCTTAAGAATAACTTCTAGGGTCAGTAGCCTAGTTATCACTAATGAACCTACAAAAATTTGCTGATACTTAACATATATTAAATCTTAGTTCAGCTGACAAAGTCAAGTGTAATACTTCTTTTGCCCACCACACAGACAACCAAACATTTCGAATTAAAACTAATGAAAAAAAAAAATAATGGACAACTAATCTGCATGAAGCCAGTATCCATACTAGTGTAACCAGGTACATGTCCCTGTACAGAAGTGTATGCTCACTTTAACCTGTAAAAGTATTTGCTTTACCTCACTGTTGCTAATCCTATCTTAGTGTAAACAGGAACACTTGCTTTCAAAGGCTGTTAGAAAAACAGTCTAAAGAAAACTTAAACTCCCACTGGCTAACCTTCAGTGGCATCAGCACCTATAGTCTATACGGACCCATTACACTGTACCCATTTAACATCCTTGGCACTCATGCCTGCATTTCTTTCTACCATATAAATCTGCAGATATTCACTGTGCTATTTATTTTTCTGCATTGATCTTAAGTGCTTGTTTTTACACAGTGCCCCTTGGCATATATATCATCTTAACTTCTTTCCTATACTGCCTGTATTGCAGAGTATCCTTTTGGCTTTTTTACTGAAAGTTGCTCAGACCAACTCCCTCATGTTATACCACCAAAAGACTTCTGCAAGATCCCCCACCTGATACCATGGGATAACAGACTATCTACCCATTCTGTTGTCAACCTACCAGGCATAGGCTTACTGACTCAGTGCATTAACCACCTTCTGGTTACTGACACCCCCTTGCTACCAAACTCAGAATCTAGCTGTAAGATGTGTTGTTAAACTGCAGCCAAAACTCTCAAGTATCTAGTAATGTACCCAGGTTGTCAGTGCTCAGAACACAACACTACAGTCTAACTCTAATACCAAATTGGCATTCTGAGGTAATGTCCCCCATCACCAACCCTTCTAGGTTTCTGAATCTGGAAAAACAAGTGGATTCACCCTGCATCAATTGTTTGGAGAGGATTTATGAGAGCCTAAAAACACTCCAGGCAGAGTCAGTTGTGATCTGATAACAGACAGGGATGAACCCTCACACCGAGGAAATGTGCCACAGCATAAAAGCAAAGACCAACCAGTAATCAATCCTACTAGGTGAGGTGAAAGCATTCCCAGTACAAACTCACCTCTGCCATCAATCACACTACTGTTTCCATCAGAAGCAAGGATCACCCAAGAGATATGCAGAAGCTCCTAAGGCAGCCAGAATATGCCACTATACGCGATATCAAAGGTGACCCGACTCACAACTTACCAGGCTGAGCAAGGATAAAGCACTGCTTAGCTGTCTCAAGTGCCACTATTCACAATGTTGCCATGACTCAGTTTTCTTCATCTCAAATATGCTTATTACCTGGTCATTATGAATGACCTTGACAACAATCATAGGAAGGATACTAGGCATGTGATTATATAGGCCAAAAGTTGCCTAGCCATATTCACCTTTAAGTAGACTTAAATGCTCAAAAAAGAATGGCAAGGGGTACAGATTACCAACACGGGTCATTTTCCAATAGGGATGGCTGCAAGTAAGGGTACAGAAAACGGGTAAGAGGGGGCTGGAATTTACAGGAGAAAACAGGCAAAGGAACGAAGGTACAGGAAGCAAATAACTGGAGAGGGAAAGGTGAAGGAGTAGGATGAGACCAATAAGTTCTTTGCAATGCAGGTTAGAAACTACCTTCCCTTCCAGGGATTAAGAGAGTACAGGCAAAGAAAGTGTTGCCTATTCTGGTGGAGTTTTTAGTAGAATCTAGAAAAGTAGCTGCTGGGAAAAAAGGGGATGATTAGTTGAGTATATAAAATATTGCAGGACAGGTGTAAGAATCAATCAGAAGAGGTTAGGAAAGATTTCTGTAGAGAATGGAAAAGCAATTTACAAAAGGAGCAATGGGAGAACATATGCATGGCTCCCAAGAATGCAAAGTCCAAAAGGTTTAGGATTTTTGTTTGGAAGTGTCTGCAAAAATATTTTTATACACCAAGCAAACTGCAAGGAATTGTTCCTCGGTAGACAACAAATGTATAAAGGTATAATGCAAAGTAGTGACTGGGAACATGTTTTTTGGAAGTGTAATGAGCTGGTAGAGTTCCAAAATTACCCACTCAGACAGTGACGGAGCAAACAGCTGTAACTAAGGAAATGATTCTTTTGAGCTGAGACACAGGATTTAAACTGCCTAGATATATTAAGGCTTTATTAAGTTTAGTTTTAGTGGCTGAAAAAAAAAAAAGAAATGACTAGAAAATGGAAATCAAAATCTAAACCAACTGTACTTGAAAGTACTGAATATTGTAAAATGGATTAACCAGAATTGGGATCTTCAGAAAAGGGGAGTAAATTACATAGAAATAAATGGAATTTGTAACACATGCAAAACCATGTTCAGGTAGAGGAGTGAGGTTTCAGGGAAGGCAGGAATTGAGCAATTTACATAATGATGTACTAAATGAAAGCTGTTGCAAAGAAAGAAAACATATGTAATGTAGAATGTTTCTAAAAAATGTTAACATTGTTTATTTTCTGTATTAATATATGTATGCCTATGTCTTAAGTGATAGGTGTTAAAAGTTCTTTCCACCCCCCCCTTTTTTTTTTGATAGTGCTCCCCTTCCAAATCTAGCAAGGCACTACATAACATTAGTACAAATGTGTGTATTTACCTATCCAGTCATCAAGAATTAGCCTTAAAGGTAGCTAACGTAGTACTTAGTTTGACCTGCAGTGGCATCATATATCACAGTCTAGAAATATCTTGATTTAGGAATCTGTCCTTCCAGACAGTCTTGGTTATTTGTTAACACAAATTTAGGTCCCTACCGCAGGTGTCTGCAGGTTTGCAAAGGAACAGGTCAAACAGGATTAGGTCTTTCATTACTTAAACACAAAACAATCTACTTCAGAGTAGCTGGCAGACTACTGAATTTAAAGAGAGTCATGTTTATCTATTAGGATAGTTGAAGGATTTAAGGCCTTTAATTTTCTTGTTTAGAAATCTTCAAGGACTTTCCATTTGAACTATGTATTTTGATTTGTACAAACCAAAGGAGACACTGCACTTGATGATGGGTCTGGGACAAAAAAGTACAGAGTAGTAGGATAGCTCTGGATCTTTAAGATAATCCCTTGGAAGATGACAGGCAAAGGGAGCTCAGCCATGTCTGTGTCTCTGATACTTGTACGCAGCTAGTCTTAAGCAATATCCTGCAATCACTATAAATGATATAATGAAGTCTGTTTCTTGTTAGCATTAACAACTGGCAATATTTCAGACCGGTCCATGTATGCCACGATGGAAGGACATGGTTAACGGTCCTTCCAGTTTTGCTAGGCATGGCCTGCACTATTTCCTCAGGGCTTCTGCATATTAGACGAGACCTTCTCTACCCCTGCAATGCCTTTTTAGGCAGGGTCAGTCTCCTATATCTATCAACTTAAAAAATTCAGTCAGACCAATATATGTGTAGGACTGACAAACGCTAGACTCCTGAACTAGAAAACTACCCACTCTAGAGGCTTTAGGACCCTTGAAACCATTCATGTGTGTACAGTACCATAAACATGGTTCCAATGTAGTAACACTCTACCTGGGTTTAATGCCGGCCATTCACTCAGACCAACCATAAAGGCTGGCTATGCTTCTGGTGAGGGAGTATCCATGGTCATTCATAATCTCATCGCCTTGTGAGAAGTCAGATAATGACCTAAGATTCCTACACATCCTGATATCTATAAATACATCCACAGTTACCACATCACATCACTGGTAACTACAGAACCAATTCCATGACTGCTGTAGACCAGTATGCCTACCTTAACAGAACATCAGCCACCTTCTTCCCATTTTCTACATGGGGCTGGGGTATCGTGTTAACTGTCGCCATCTCCCTCAATTTAATGCCACACTCCTACCTTTCTCAACATTCATGCCTGATGGTCACAGATCTTCTCTCACACAATCTATCCCACCTGTTTGCTGGATGCTCTCGTTTCCTCCTACCATCTTCCTGTCTGCCTCAAATCTTCTTCATCAAGATTGTTTTCTACTTTTCTGGACGAGTTCGAACCACTGAAATCTGTTCTCTCTGATCTTTTCTGCAACTGGAGCTGCTTTGGCTTCTGTTCTTATGTCCTCATTTCTTCGTCTGTCCCATAATGTGCATCCTACCACCCTTCATAGGCACTTCATTTGCATTACCTCTAGCTTTCTCATCTGCTCTGTCGTTAGTGACCAAGTTCCTGTATCATACTGTAGTACTGGTCACACCACTGTTATGTACATCTTACTTTTCAACTTCTTTGGCATTCTTCTGTCATATACTACAACTGACACTCTATGCCACAGGGGCTGCAGCCAACTGGCCTACATTCGCAGATAACAGTTCCTAATTATAACAAATTCACCCTGGGAAGATTTCAATTACCCATCCATAAATTAGCAGACAGACAATACAAATAAGTACATACAACAGTTCTAGAGATCAACGGCAACTCTCTCGACATACAGTAAACTTCTCCTACTAGAGGCTCAAATCTACACAAAGGTCTTCTTACATACATTGCTCCAATATGCTCTACACCTGCTGTTGCCTCTTCGTTGTTCAAATCTGACCACAGTGTCACAGTATTCTCCATAATAAACTAACCTCTGACACGCTCAAATCCTACTATCTTCTCCAAGGCAAAGATCCTAGCACTAGCTGCCCAACTAGGGACATTTGAATATACTCCACTTCATTACATCCTCATAGCTAAAATGTCCACTTTTACCACTGAATTATACTTCCACATAAATTCCTGTACTGAAGCATTTATCCATATCTGCCATAAATACATTGCCAACCTTGGGAACAAGCCCCTAAATGAATAAATTCTACAGTAGAAAAAATGTAGACCATTAAGAATAAATTTAGATTCCTCTAACTCTAAAAGCAACTTCAAAATAGTTAAAGAATGGCTCAAACAGAACCTGAATGGCATTGCTACCTCATCCAAAGATGAGCACAAAGACTTCTTTAACAGAGATACCACCCTGACAGACTTACAGGAAAGGGTAAAAGTATTAGTGACAAATTTAGATCAAACTTTTCCAAAAGTGTCTCCTTCCATCCATCCCATTTCTCCCTCACACAATCTAGTCAGTAATTACTTCTGAACAAGTCTTAATATTACTGTCCAAAAACAAAGTATCTAACTCCATGGGTGCAAGCAACATACCAGGATGTCTCCTTGATCATATTAGGCACTGTATCACTAAACCCCTCAAGATATTTATTCAATTTTAGCCTCTTCCTTGGGTATGTACAAGAGACCTGAGGAACACCTGTTGTAGAAGACCTCTAAGGGTGCACCTACCAGTGATGTGGGAACTATAGAACAATTTGTCTCGCCTCTATAAATGTACTAGTAACTTAAAAGTCCTTTACTCAAATCAGTTTAGCTTTGAGAAAGGTAGATTATGCCTACTTAACTTGGCAAATCTCTTGGAGAAAATCAGGCACTAGATGAAGCCATGTCTGTGCAAACTGCCTAGCGGGATTTAGCCACGATCTTTGATGCTATCCCACAAACAGCACTACTGAAAAACTGACTCAGTTGAATATAAATTCCTTCATAACTCACTGAACAGCAAACTGGCTTAGAGACAGAACCCATTCAGCAGTTTCCTCTAAAAGATTTCTAACCAATGGTACCTCCCAGGGTTCCATGTTGGGACTACTAATCTTCATAATTTACTTCACTGACGTCAATCTAACATTAACAGTCTCTTGCTACCCATGTTAGCGGATGACTGCAAACAAGGGGTGGGTGTCGCTAACTCACCAAATGACATCCATGTCCTCCAAAATGGCACAACCCTCACAAATTCATGGTGTCAGGGCCATACACAATCTAAATGTGAAGAAATATAGTATTTATAGTACTGTACAGAACCAAGAAAACTTCTGCATTTTCAAAACAATCTCCTCCTCAAAACAAACAGCAACATCAGAGACATGGACACATTCATGGACACTGAATCCCCCTTCAACCACAATATAACATCAATTGTTAGCAATTAATCCTTTAGGTAAAAACTATTTCCTAAAGCCATATACTCCAGATTCAATATTATTGCCCCTTCATCAGATCCACAGTTGACTAGATCCCCCCATGCATCTATCAAGGTACATCATCCAGCTAGAAAAAAGTATAGTTGTGTCCTACTTACCGTAACTGTAGAGATTAGAATGTAAGACGGGTTGGGGGACAGCCTGATTTAAACTAATTATACACCTTAGGCATAAAGGATGGGTTTGTTCCGAGGGTGACCCTATCCCTGTGGAAGACAGTGAAAGGTTCTTTACACGAGGACTTGTAGATCAGAAATTAAATGACTGACAGTTGATGTAACAGCTACAAGAAAGGTGGTCTTCCAGGTGAGCATCTTTAGAGAGGCAGTGGCAGCAGGTTCAAAGAGGGGGCAATGTTAGAAAAACTAACACATTTTAGATCCCATGGCGGAATGGGGTTCCCTCTGGGTGGACAAGTGAATTATCCCCTTTAGAAGAAGTTTTATGTGGGGGGTTGAGAAGATAAGTGGAACACTGTGCAGGTAATCTGATATTGTAAATATATGTACCTTAATACTGTAATAGCAAAGTCCTAGTCTAAAGAGGCCTGATAAGTACTGCAAAACTGACCTGATGTCTGCCTAAGCAGGGTTAGTGTCACTGTTGTGACACCAAGAGGAGAATCTTTTCCAGTTTGGCAGGTATGATTTCCTGATAATGGGCTTTCTTGATTCCATTAGAATGGAGAGCAGAACCTTGGGAAAGGATGCAGTCCTAGGTGTTAAAACCCAATTATCCAGGCAGATGACTTGAGGATGGCTAGGTGGGGGTAGAAGACAGGTACTTTGACTTGTCTGAGGAGATTTACCTGCTGTGGAATGGTGCAGAATCTCTCCTCACTCGGTACAGGAGGAAGGAGAAAGTACAGTTTTGTACCTACCATAAATGTAGATGTCCGAGAGGTATGCATCTGCAGTCCTAACAAATGGGTTGTCCTGCCTCAGGCAGCCCTTCGGTCGGCCGGATTCCAAAGTCTGGGTCTGGCCTCGGCTGATGTCGCACTTCACCCGACGTCATAGCTGCTGTCAATTGGGTATAAAGGCATCAGCCGACGCCATTTTCCTCAGTGTTTCTTGCCTCAGATGCCAGGTGCCCTCTAGGAAGGCTAAATTTGGATAAATGCAAATGATTCCAAACAGTAGAGAGCAAAATAGAAACAAACAGGTATATACATATATACAAACAAATACACCATAATAGATTCCCCCAGCTAGCTACTGGATGGGCAAATACCCTAGGAATACCACAGAGGGGAAGGAGGGAGGGTAATCCTGACTGCAGATGCATACCTCTCGGACATCTACATTTATGGTAGGTACAAAACTGTACTATGTCCTTCAAGAATGCATCTGCAGTCCTAACAAATGGGTAGAATACCATAGCCAAACTGGGGGAGGAGGTACTAAGAAGATTATGGTGTAGTTAAGATCCCTTGCAATACAGCAGTGGCAAAACCTGCTCGGGATCTGGAGTATAAAGGTAGATTATAATGCTTGGCAAATGTATGCACGGAGCTCCAGGTAGCCGCCTCTAAAATGTCTTTGGTAGCCACTCCTCGTAAAAAAGCTGTTGTAGTGGCTGTAGCCCTTGTGGAGTGAGGTCTGATGTTTTCTGGAGTTGCCTTCCCATGAAAAGAGTAACAGAATCTAATGCAATTTCCTATCCACTTTGAGACTGTCTGTTTTGAAATTGCTTTTCCTTCCATTCCTGTTGCATATGCTACCAGAAGCTGGTCAGTTTTTCTATTGTTCTTGGTTCTGTCCAGGTAGTAGCGCAATTGCCTATGCACATCCAAGGTATGTAGTAGTCTTTCCCCCCTGTTCTGTGGGTTGGGGAAGAATGTTGGTAGGTGGATTGCTTGGTTTAATGATACCCTGGAGACCACCTTTGGCATAAAAGTAGGATTAGTTCTCATGGACACTCTATCCTTGTGGAAGATAAGGAAGGGCTGTACTGCCATTAATGCCTGTAATTCAGAAACCCTTCTTGCTGAAGTGACTGCAAGCAGGAAAGCAGTTTTCCAAGATAAGTACTGTAATTCTGCTGTTGCTGCTGGTTCAAAAGGGGGTAGTGTCAATTTTTCTAACACAAAGTTCAGGTCCCATGTAGGCAATGGTGGCTTCCTTGGTGGCTTTACATTTTTAATTCCTCTGAGAAACTGCCTGAGTAGAGGATGAGAAAAGACTGGAGGATCCATGTTGTATTCTGCTGAAATTGCTGATGCGTGGATCTTGATGGAGGAGTAAGACAGGCCATTGTGGAAAAGCTCTGCTAAATATTCCAGGATGTTAGCTATGTTTGCCAATGATACATTTTCTCCTTTTGCTGCACTCCAAATGAGGTATCTTTTCCATTTTGCTGAGTAAGTTTTCCTTCTTGAGGGTCTGCGAGCCTCCAAGATAATGTCTTTAACCCTTTGAGATAAATCTGGGTTATTTGGTGTTAAGTAATGTTCCAAGCAGCTAGCTGTAGTGTTTTCAAGTTTGGATGCAATGTTTTGAAGTTGTTCTGTGTTAGTAGTAAAGGAACTAGGGGTAGAGGCCATGCGAGTCCCCGAGACATACTCCTCAGTAGCGGGTACCAATGCTGCCTCGGCCAGTCTGGAGCTATCAGGATGATCCTTGGGTGATCTTCCTTGATCTTCAGTAGCACTTTGCGCATCAAAGGAAGAGGTGGGAATGCATATGCTGTCAGGTTTTCCCAACTGAAGGATAGGGAGTCCACCTTCCAAGCAAGCGGGTGGTATGTCCTTGTGCAGAATTTTTTCAATTGGTGGTTGTGAGGGGATGCAAACAGGTCTATTTCTGGTAGTCCCCATTTCCTTGAGATGGATTTGAAGATGTTTGGATGCAGCATCCATTCGTGGGCATCCGTGGTAGTTCTGCTTAAGATGTCTGCTAGTATATTTTCTTTTCCTGGCACAAATATGGCTTGGAGCTGGATGTTGAGGTTCAGGGCCACATTCCAAAGGTCCATTGCCATCCAGCATAGAGGGTATGAATGTGTGCCTCCCTGTTTGTTGATATACCACATAACTGTGGTGTTGTCCGTCCTTATCAGCAAATGACCCTGTTGAAGAAACGGTCTGAATGTCTGAATTGCCTGCTTTACTGCCAGCATCTCTTTTTGATTTATGTGTAGGTTCAGCTGGTCTTGTGTCCATAAGCCTTGTATGCACTTGTCCACCATGTGTGCCCCCCAACCGAGGTCTGAAGCGTCTGTGGTGATAGTCTGGCTTGGGTGAGGCCTGTGGAAGGGCAGTCCTTTGTTCAATTGACAGGCCTGAGCCCACCACTGGAATTCTTGTTTCAGGCATGGGATTACTGGAATTTGGGTTTCTAGGCTGTGCTTGTGCTGGGACCATAAATTCCTTAGGTACCATTGCAACTTCCTCATATGTAGTCTGGCATGTGGAATCAATATTATGCAGGATGCCATGTAACCCAGGGCTTGCAGGACTTTCCTTGCTGTAAGCTGGTTCTGCGTTGCCAATGCCATGAAATAGAGTGGTAGTTGCTTCTGCTTTTCTGCTGTGAGGAATGCCATTTGGTTTGATGTGTCCAGTTCTGCACCCAAGAAAGTTATCCTTTGGGATGGTATCAGCCTTGACTTTTTTATGTTGACTGTGTATCCCAGGGCTTGCAATAGGTGAATAACCCTTCTCAAATCTGTTGTTAATTTGTTTTTGTTGTCCGCTTGTAACAGGCAGTCGTCCAGGTATGGATAAATTTGAATTCCTTAAAGCCTGCAATGAGCAATTACTGATGCCAGGCATTTCGTGAATACTCTGGGCGCAGTAGATAAGCCAAAAGGCAATGCTGAGAATTGATAATGCTCTGATCCTGCAAGAAATCTGAGGTATCTTCTGCAGTTTGGTCGTATGGGGACGTGCAGGTATGCCTCCTTGAGATCTAGAGTTACCAGCCAAGACTCCTTGCCCAGCATGGGAAGAAGTTGCTGTAGTGTCAGCATCTTGAATTTTGGAACAATGAGATATGTGTTGAGAGCGGACAGGTCGAGAATAGGTCTCCATTGATTTTCCTTTCTTGGTACCAGGAAAAGTCTGGAATAAAATCCTTGTCCTTGTTCCATAGACGGTACCTTTTCTATAGCTCTCATCCTTAGTAAGTGGTCTATTTGCTCTAGAGTGTTTGTCTTTTGGTTTGGAGGTAGGTTTGGCATTCCTCTCTTCCTTGGTAGAGTATGGAAGTGAAACCTGTAACATTTGTCTATTGTCTGTAAAATCCATTTGTCTCCTGTAATGTAATGCCAGTTTACTGAAAATAAGGCTAGCTTTCCGCCTAAGGGTGCTTCTAGTTGTTCCCTGGTAGGTGGCTTCAGAGCCAAGTCACTGTGATTGTCCTGTGGAAGTGGTAGTGGCTGGATCTGTGGCAGTACTTCTCTGGTTGTTAGGCTGCCACTGACGTCCCCTGTAGGCACCTCTGGATTGACCTCTGCCTCTTGGGCGCCTATTTCTACCTCTCTGTGCTCTGGTGGTGTCTGGAAAGGACAAATTCTTGGAAGGCCAGTTCCTACTAAACCTCGGAGGCTGGACCTGTAAGAAATCCTTGACTGTCTGGACAGATTTTGCCTTTTCTTCCACCTTCTTTAACACTTGCTGTGCAGGGGAGCCAAACAAACTGTGTTTTTCCATGGGAGCATCTAGGAGCTTTGACTTTACATGGTCTGGGAAGGTTTGCTCTTTTAACCATGCATGCCTTCTGATCACTGTACCAGTCATAGCTGATCTAAAGGAAGCCTCCAGTGCACCATAGCCGCATTTTAAGGAATGATTACTGACCTGCTGAGTGTTATGTACCAATTCCTGAAGGGACTTACGGTCTAAAGGTTCAGGAGAGGACAGTTTTTTAGTTAGCTGATCCAACAAAAATTCCTGATACTGAATCATGTGGAATTGACAGTTTAAGGCCCTAGCCGAAAGAGTAGCAGAAGTATAAACTTTTTTACCCCATCTCTCTAAAGCCCTAGATTCTCCTTCAGAGGGGAGGGGGTTTTTGGCCCCTGTAGTATCTGTCGGGCTTAGCAGGGGCCGGGGGAATAGAGTCAGGGGCAGTACAAGCATCATTAAATGCATCATCCACAACTGTAAGTACTGGAGGAATGGCTAAAGGCCTATGTTGTGGCAAATGTAAAAAGGTCCTAAGCCTTTTCCTAGAGTCTGAAAAATCCTGGCCCTGCCATTGAAATTGTTCTCTCATAGCATGCAATGTTTCCCCAAAAGAAAATTCCTCAGGAGGAGAGGCAGAAGGAATGGAGTCTTCTGCGTCAGAATCCTCATATGGAGAATAAGGGCCTTCTGGAGGATTTGAGTTTTCTGAATCATCAGAGGAGTAATCTGTAGAAACTGGCTCAGGGGGCTCTGCTCTAGGCCTCTTCTCTGGAGGGGGAAGAGAGGCCCTGTCAGGGTGAGGCTGGGATTCCCTGATCAAAGAAATGAGATCCTCTGCTAGACTGAGCATTCGAGTACTAGAGCTAGGCCTGTGTGAGGGGGTTTTAGCAGGCATGGTCTTTGAAGATTTAGCTGCTTTAGCCCTAGAAAAAGCCTTAATTGACATGGATGCAGGGGGCCTAGCAGCTCCACGTGCAGGAGTAGATATATCTAACGGGATAGTATCTGATAAATCCTGAGAACCTGTAAGAGCAGGCGGAAATTCAGTAGCAGATTCAGCCATGCAGGATGAGGCCTCGGTAGTAGGAGGCATGCTTTCGGCCGAAGGAAGAACGGAGGACTCTGTTTCAGCGGAAACCGCGACACTCGCGGTTGGCTTAACCGCGGACCGCGAGTGTCGGTCCTTTTCCTTATGCTTTTTTGCTAATTGTGAAGTCGGAGTCTCCGACGGCATGTTGTAAGCAAAAGCGGAGCCGAAAAACTCCTCTGCAAACTCCGACCGACGTCTAAGTGTCCGTCGGTTGAAGGAAGCACAGGCTAGACAAGCTGCTACGTCGTGGTCTGGGCCTAAGCAAGGTAGGCAGTAAGAGTGGAAATCTTTATGAGGTATTTGTTTCCCACAAGTTAAACAGTTATTCACTTTTTCTGACATCGGCTGAGGCAAGAAAGAGTCCCCAACGGGTACTTAGCTTTAGAAGTCTTCGGTAGTAGCAATCTCTGGTTCTGACCGACCGGCACTTGCGAACAGCTTCTGCTTCGGGCGCCACGCGGCAAGAAAGACTGAGGAAAATGGCGTTGGCTGATGCCTTTATACCCAATTGACAGCAGCTATGACATCGGGTGAAGTGCGACATCAGCCGAGGCCAGACCCAAACTTTGGAATCCGGCCGACCGAAGGGCTGCCTGAGGCAGGACAACCCATTTGTTAGGACTGCAGATGCATCCTTGAAGGACATCCAGTGTTGTCTCGGCCAGAAGGGGGCCACTAGGATCATGCTGGGTCTGTCTGCTCTGAATTCTGTTACTACCCTGGGGATCGGGGTAAGGGTAAAAATGCACACAAGAACCAGTGTGTCCATGTTAAGGAGAATGCATCTATTTTCCAAGCTCCTGTCTGTTGTGCTCTAGAACAGAACCTCTGTAATTGCATGTTGTGGAGGAGAAGCAAACAGGTCTGTTGAGGGGATGCCTCAACTATATAGTCAGATCCAGGAAGACATCTCTACTCAACATCCATTCACTGGGTCTAGAATGTCCCTGCTTAGAGATCTGCTATGGTATTGCTTTGGCCTGGAATATAAAAGAGGCAATGAGGGTCAACTATCTCATAAGCCAGCATTCAAATTTTTCTGGCAAGGCTGCACAGACTGCAAGACAAAGTTCCACCTTGTCTGCTTATGTACCACATAACCGTGGAGTTGTCTGCCCAGATTGTAGTGCCCCTGGGCTTAAGTTTTGCTCAAATGTTTTTATGGCCAGGTAGACTGCTAGTAAACTCCTTTTGAGGTATATGCAATTTCCTCTGCTGTGGGTTCAAATGCCCTGTACCTTCAGGGGACCTAAGTGGATATCCAAACAATGTCTGAGTTTATCAGTGGTGATGGTCTTGTCTGCATCTGGTAAAGTGAAATTTGCCCCTGGGTTCCTCTGTATGGTGTTCTTCCACACAGCAGTTCATTTTCAGGCATGGAAGGAGGGCAAGTAGGGTTTCCAAAGGTTGGGAGTGCTGTTACCAAACATTTTTCAGAAACCACTGGAGTTTCCCCATGTGCAACTTTGCAAATGGGATCATGAGAATGCAGGATGCCAAGTACCCCAGTATCCTCAGAAATTCTCTTGCAGTTTTGAACTGCCTTGGAAGTAGACCCATCAGGTAACCTGTCAAGAAAGCAATCTTGGGGAGCAAGTCCTTCTACTGAACAAATACTATGATGACTCCCAAAAAGTGGATCCTTGTTTCAGGGACACATTGGGATTTTTGAAGGATTTAAGGTGAGACCTACCAGCTGAATACAGTCTACAGGGATCTGAATGAGATAGCCATCTAAGTACAGGTAGATATGAAGCCCTAGAGTGTTGCAATGTGCTATTAGATGAGCTAGGCATTTTGTGAATACTATGGGAGCAGTAGATAGCCAAAATTGTAAAGGACAGAACTGGAAATGGGAACTTGTTGCTACAAATTGTAGGTACTGCCTTGTGACTCTCTGCTATGGGGATATGGAGGTAAACATCTTTAGGTCTACAGTGACCATGGTGGCATCTTGGAATCTTTTGAATTTTAGGATGTTGAGAAACTTTTTTAACCTCGGAGAGGTCCAAGAGTAGGTTCCAGAGCAGTGGTATCCTCTGAGCCTTCCAAACCATTCTGTTGATGCTGCCGAAGGTTTACAACCATAAACATTGTACTTCTGATGTCATTTGACTTACTGATGTGCAGTAAATCCATCAGTATTTGGTCAGCGGATTCCTTGTATGCCACACACATCACCGCTTAGCAGTACGCAGGATACAAAGTATAGTGAAGGGACTCTTAACTCGGTCCATATAAGGCATATTTAGGCCTCATATCCTTTTAGTAAGGTACCTCTGTGAGCATTCCAACTGTTGCATGTGTCTGGACAGATACCTGCCAAAAGGGGCATTACATTCAATGATTGCCAAGAGCTAAATAAAAGGGGAAAATGACATCCCTAGATCTAGGCACAATTCTTTTGTTTATAACCTGTGCAACATAGAAGGACTTTCTTAAAACAATGAACACATGTTGGTCAAGTTAGGTCACTGTCCACATAAGTTCCCAAATTCCGAACTGGGTCAACTCTAATGGGTTTATTGTTAATGTGGTAGTTCCCTGGGATACAGGACTTCCCAAAGGATAGAATAACACATTTTTTGTCATTTAATTTCAGTCCAAAATTTGGCACCAGCTATTTATTTGGGACAAACCTTCTTACAGGATGGCAAAGTCATTTGGGGACTTAATGACTGCTCCTAACTTGCATTCATCTGCAAACTTACAGTCCTTTGGTATTCTCTTTTACTTCAGAAAAGGAGATGCCAAACAGGGAAGGTCCCAACACAGAACCCTAGTGGACTAGACTGGTCTCTTCATGGAGGTAACTTCCCCTATTTTTGATTTCCTGCATCCTTATCTGTAAGCCAATTGGCAATGCATCGGGTGACAAAGGGGTTTATGCTCAGTTTATTTATTTTTTCTACTATGCCTGACTGTGGAAGTACGTTAAAAGTATAGACCAGGTCGAGGTAAGCAGTGTGCACCATTTTGCTTTTATCCATTGCTTTGGAGACTTTTTCAAACAATCCACCAAATTCAGTAAGCATGACCTGCCCTTGACAAATCCAAACTGAAATAGGTCCGGTGCTTGGAGGTTCCTTATGTCCTGACTGATTAGCTCCATAAGTCTTTCCATGGCTTTGCATATGAGGCTGGT
The DNA here is from genome assembly GCF_019279795.1 of Protopterus annectens. Lineage (NCBI taxonomy): Eukaryota > Metazoa > Chordata > Ceratodontiformes > Protopteridae > Protopterus > Protopterus annectens. The sequence continues at coordinate 634,268,896 of NC_056751.1, forward strand.
CAGACTTAGGAGTCTAACTGCCTCGGTCTGTGGAAGATCCTCCATTATGCAGGGGAATGTAGCAATTCTCCAACTGATTGGTAGAAACCCTGTACGGAGACGGAGAATGAACATCGTTGTTAGGGGTGTGACTAAATCATGCTCCCATGTTATTTAAGATTCTATCAGGATCCACTGATGAACATTTTTTTAGCTTTTGATAGCACTTTCAGGACTTGGTTTTGTGTGGTAGCTAGAAGCAGGCCAGTTTCAGGTACATCTTGAGGGATGGACAGAAGGGGGGGGGGGGGTAAATTTAGAGAAATGTATCCACCAGTAGATTTGCTATATCTTTAGCCTCCATGTGCGTAATATTCGCAATCAGCTCAGAACATTGCTGCACTGTGCTTTTGAGAGTATGAACACAACTAAAAAAAATTCCTTGTGATAGTCTTTGGCTTGGGTAACTATTTTAGCCTCAAACTTGGCTTTGGTGGATTTTATTAAGCTCCTGAGTTGTTTACTTCAGTGATAAATTTATATCTAATGGGTCAGTCACATTTTAGGGAGTGTCTGGAGACTTGGAAAACTTCTATGGCTATTTCCTGGATTTCCTTGGATAAGGCTCTACTCCATAACAGTTTCTACCTTAGCTAGCATTTTGTCTTTAAGAGATTCAAGGTTCTTTAGCATATGAAGCTGACAATTCAAAGCTCTCACTGCCTGGGTGGCAGAGGCATAAGCTTTCTTCCCATATCGGTCTAGTAATTTACTATCCCTATCTTTAGGCAGGGGAGTCTTGTTGGTCCTCAAAGTACACCTTTTGTGGATTCATTGGAGATAACAGAAGGATCAGCCTTCAGATTTTTGTAAAGGTGCAGGTGAGATTCAAGCACTGTGCAAAGCCTGTCTGGTTTCCTATAAGCAGAGAGTAGAGCTAGGTCTTCAAAGACATCATCCATTACAACATGTTCTGGAGGAATAGCCAGTGGTCTGGGTGAAGAGAAGCCTAGCAGGTCCCTGTAGTGGATCTGGGCCTGGTAGAACTGCTTACTTTTCCAACTGAAAGCCTCCTTCATGCTACGTAGAGTATCCCTGAAGGAAAGGTCCTCAGGGGGGAGCAGAAGAGAGAGTATCATCAGAGTCTATGTTAGCATGGTAAGTGGTTAGAACAAAACAATTCCTCCTCCTCTTCATCCTCCGAGCTACAGGAATCTTCCTCTTTCTAAAGGGCTACATCCCTGCTTCTTTTAGATGGGGAGGCCTTGAAGGCAGAAGAATACTAGGGCTTTCTAGAGTTCATGAAGGCCTTAAACTTTTGTGCTATTTTAAGGAGGTCTTAGCCTTTGGTCTGAGAAGTAGTAATCAGAGGCAGTGGCAAAGCAAAGGATGTGAGTTGCTTTAGTTTGGATGTCCATTTTAAAGGGGTGACTGTAGGATGTGGTCACCCAACCACAACCTCAAATGTAGCTTTGGTAGTCAGGGAAGACAGGCAGTCTCTATCTAAAGCCACAGCTCAGATGTTGGAAGCAGAGGCTTGCAGAATGACCACAGACCTGACAGATATGAGCCATGGTGGCATTCATAGTTAGGCCAGAAACCATGGTGAGCTCCCAAACGGTCATGCCAGAGGGTTTGGGCCTAGCAGTCACTAGATCAGGGGGCTGCAATGTCAACTTAATACCTATAGTTGGAGCTCTTTTGGTAATGTCAGGGTCCTTTACCTTTGTGTTTTTTTTTTTTTTTTTTTTTTTGGAATGACTAGCGATTGCTAGAGTCTGCATAGGCCTTGTGGTAGCAGCGGATCGCCACGCCACCAAGGAAACTGAAGAGGACGACTCCATATGGGGGGCAAGTACATTGGTCCTACGTTTGAGAGTTTTCAAATGGAATTTTACACAGTCGGTATTTTTGTGCTGAGGCCCTAAGCAGAACAGACAAAAAGAATGAAAATCTTTATATGAGATTTGCTTCCCACACTTATAGGTTCATAGTTAAGTACTAGGCTATCAGCCCGAGGGCATACGTAAGCCTAGCCAACAAGGTTCCCTGGCTTACGCCACCCAAGAAAGTTATTTTCCTGTGCCACTGTTGAGCAGAGACACAGAAGTGATCCCTGGGGTGCATTTCCTACTTCCCATCCACTCATCAAGATTTTTCTTGAACACTGCTAATGAAGAATTTTGCTTGACATAGATGGGTAGCCTGTTCCAGAGTATGGGAAGTCTCTGGGACAGGAATCTATCCCTCCAGCATGTCCTGCTAACTGTGGTGACAAGGTTTAGGTCCCTAGACCGTGTAGCTCGGAGGAATTGGGATTTCTTTAGGTGTAGCATGTCCAATAGCTCTGGGTTTGATATAGCTTTATATTTAGGTAGAGATCACCATGGAGTAGGTGATATGCTATGGAGTAAAGCTGGAGTTTTTTGAGACGGTCAGTGTAGGGCATCTGTTTGAGGCCAGTAATCCTTTTTGTGAGGCACTTCTGTGGCCTTTCCAGCTGCTGCAGATGTCACATACACAAAGGTTCATAGATACGTACTGCACATACATACACACCGGTTCATAGGCAAGTAGCAGGCTACCTGCCTTTGCAGACCACTTTAAGCCTGTCCAGTTTCCCTTTTTGTGCCCATATTAATCTATTCCATTTGGTGGGAGATTGGTCTTACCCATCCCAAAGTTGATAATTATATATTAATAATTTGAGGAGAGCAATGCATGGGATAAAGCATTTAGAAGCTGTCTCTGTCCATTAATAGTAGGGGGCAATTCTGGAATACATTTTCTGTTTCCCATTCACAGATCCAAGCTACACTTGAATGTGGACAGAGATGAACTTTATTTTATGTGGATGGGGAGTCTGTTCCACAGCAGCGGTATCCTCTGCAAGGCATAACTGTCTCCCAAAACTGTTCTGGTGATGCTGCAGACGTTTAGATACCTAGACCGAATATTTCTAATGCCATATGACTTGCTAATGTCCAGTAAACCCATGCCAGACACAGGTCACTGCTCAGCAGTGTGTAAGACACGGAGTATAGTGACAGTGGTTTGAGTCTGTCCATTTAGGACATACTGTTTAGGCCTGGTTATCTCTGTGAGCATTCCAGCTTCTGCATGTGTCTGGAGAGATACAACCCCAAAAAAGGGCACTATATTCAATGATTAGCCTAATGAGAGCTGAATAAAGGGGTGACAATGACATCCCTAGATGTACACAGAATCCCTTTGTTTATAATCTGACAATATAGAAGGACTTTCTTACAATACACGCTGGCCAAAATTTAAGTCACTGTCCATATACGTTCCCAAATCCTGAAGACTGCGTCAACTCTTAGAAGTATATTGTCAATGTGGTAGTTCCCTGGGGTACAGGATTTCCCAAAGGATACAATAATGCATTTTTTGGCGCTGGTAATTTACATGGGACAAACCTTCCTGCAGGATGGTGAAGTTGCATGGGTATTCAATGACTGCTCCTATCTTGTAGTCATCTGCAAACATATTCAGCCATAGCCCTTTGGTACCGGATTTTACTTCAGAAAAGTAGATGCTAAACAGGGGAGGCCCCACCAGAGAACCTTGGGGGACTCCACTGGTGCCTACTCTCTTTGCGGAAATGATTTCCCTTATTTTGATTTCCTGCAACCTATCTGTTAATCAGCTGGCAATTCTATGTCTAAGTGGGGAATGGTGTCAAAAGCTTTGGTCAGGTCAAGATATGGGTTGTGTACAGGTCTGCCTTCATGCACTGCTTTAGTGACATTTCAAAAAATGGTCCACCATATATGAATACATGTGTCTATTCTATTTTATGTATGCATGTGTGTATCCATCTCTATCTATATCAACAAAAACACACACACACTTTTTTTTACTGTATTTGTCTGACTAGGTTTAGTAAAAACACCTTAACGGTTGCCTTTTTTGAACATTAAATCAGTAGAGAAAATTTGCCCAACACAGTACTTATCCGACTGGAAGAAAGTGGTTCTCTGGAAACATGAGCCAACCAACGGACTGCAAATACACTGAACACACATGGAGTGCATTACACTACACAGCTAGAAAAAAAAAGTCAGATGGCTAGGGAAGATGTAAAGACTCTGGAAATCGGGTTAGACACATGCTTCTGCACTGCAAGCAGGCCCAAGAATAAGTAATGCAACACCGACTACGAAGAACATCACGACGGTTCCTCACAAAAAGAGGATCGCATAACAAGCTCCCTAAGCTATGCAGAGTGACTAAAAGCACTACCATGCTATTGTTTCTGACAGCTGTCTGCATGTTGCTTTCAGCCTAGCCTACAAGGCAGCAAATGATCTTACTCTGCTTGATCTCTTAGACATTCACAAACTGGTAGCACCACAAATATTTCCTTTCAGATACTTACATATACATCAAATTGTGTGCTACACCAACAGCCATGCATCTACCTATGAAACCACAAACCAAGAATATGAAACCACAAAACATTCACGTGTAATATGCTCACTCCTTTAAAGAATTTGACTACATTTGCCCATAGCACAAGTGAATCCAAACACATAGCAAGAGCAGAACAACCAAGCTGGTGATAATGCAAGGACATAATTGAATACATCCTGGAAAAAGCCCTAGTAAAGAAAACAAGTACATTGAGCATGTAGTATCGGCTTGATAATCATCTCAACTACAGCTCAAGGGAGGGGCGATACAGGCAGGCTACAGTAGCTACTTACTCATTAAAATTATTTCACAAACATCTTAACATACATTACTTGAATTAAGTGTTTGTTATTGATAACTCATGAGCAACACTGCCTACACAGAACTTCGTAAATTAAATTCACATAGACTTAAATTAATAAACAAAAATTACTTAACCAAAAAAGAATAGTCTAGAGGAGTGGGCACATTGTCATTAACAGCAGGACTGATACCATCAGGCATTAGTCTACCTGGCATCTGAAACTTTCCCAAATCTGTTAAACCTCTCTTAGAGAAACTTCTTCTGCACATATTTGGTATATGTCACAAAGGAAGAAAACAAAAAAAACGACCTTTCAGCTACTTTCAATATTCAAGCCCTTTTGTTTTAAGGCATAATACTTTTAAGATATATCTGGACTCTTTGCACAATAAAAAGAAGTTATGTACTCACTATAACTCCATCTGTGTTGTCCATTTTCATTCTCTCTCAACTGGTGGGTTCAGATCCGATCCTCAGATCGGACTCCGCCATTACTAAAGCTTGTGGTAACTAAAAGCTCTCTAGCTTCTCCCTTACCCATAATGCACAAACCCCTAACATACCTCTGATCTTGTTTGCTAATTTATATATATATATATATATATATATATATATATATATATATATATATATAAAAGGATACAGAGGAAACCACATCAGGAGCTCAAGACAGTTGTTTCCTTAGAATATCTCATTCACCCAGAAGTTTGTAGAAACAAAAGATAGGGGTTGGTGGGTAGGAAGTTGAGGAAGAATGAAAATGGACAACACAGATGGAACATTATGGTGAGTACATAACTTTATCTAATGTTGTCAATTTTCATTCTATCCTCAACTATTGGGACAGCGTTCCCAGCTACCTAAAATCCCGGTTGGACTAGGACATTCCTGAGCACAGCTGAATGAAACTATGCTCTACCCATCAAAGCCAGATCTAATTTTTAAGGAGTGATAAAGGTAAGAGGACTTGCCAAGTTGCTGCTGTGCAAATGTCCATGGAAAAACTGGATAGAAATACTGAAGAAGTTGCCAAAGACCTAGCTGAATGGGCTCTTACAGGTTTAGTTAAGGTAAGACCCAATTTGTTATAGACAAAAGAAATACAATCAGCAGCCATTTGGCTAAAGTTATTTTGTGACTGGTTTACCCAATTTCAAATCTGCAAAGGAAACAATTGGTCTTTCTGATTTCTTTTGTCCTATGCAGATAAAAACATAATTGTATGTGAACATCCAATAAATGCAACATATCTTCACCTTTGAAATTTAGGAAAGAACACTGGCAAATTAATTGACTGACTGATACTGGATTCTGACACCACCTTGGGAAGGAAAGATGCATTGGTTCGTAACACAACTATTATTAGGAAAAATCAAGTAGGGAGGTTTTGAAGACAAAGCCTGAATTTCTGAACCTCTTTTAGCTATGGTAATGGCTACTAAAAAGACAGTTTTCCAAGTAAGAAACTTAAGCTCACATTTAGCTCTGGTTCAAAGGAGCAATATATTAATGCTTGCAGTACCAAGTTCAGATCCTATGGTGGAGTAGGTTCTTTAAATTGTGGTCTCAAAAGAAGGGTGCCTCTCAAGAATGTTTTGCACAGCTTAGATGCTACTGAAGAACCTTAAAATCCAATATGAAAATTAGATATTTCTGCTAACTGAACCTGAATGGTAGAGGAGCTCACCCCTTCTTTAAAGAGTAAAGCTAAAAATTCAAGTATGTTATGTATCGGAGCGGAGAAAGGATCAATGTGATACTGTTGTGCACAGTAAACAAATCTTTTCCATTTACTTGAACTGAGTTTTCGTGTTGAGGTTTTTATGTCAAGATAAAAGGATATGATGGGCAGGGGAAGACAGCATAGGTTGTCTGGCTATTAATGGAATTGGAAAAACCGGGCTGTAAGCTTGAGGTTTGAGATGTCTGGGTGAATCATGCCAGTCAGGTGAGACAGAAGGTCTGGAATCGGATCCAGAATCCAAGGATGGTAAAGTAGATGAGGCCACAAAAAGGGGGACCAAATCTAACTTTGCTTTTCAACCTGGCAGCTTTCTGCAGAAATTTCAGAATCAATGGAATCAGCAGATAGGTCTAAAAGCAGACCAGGAGGCCTGTTGTGAAGTAAAGCATCCCTCGGTGATTCTCCTTGTGAGCAGATTAGGGCAAAGCAGCTGGTGCATTTTTTGTTTGGGGGAGAAGCAAAAAGATAAAACATAAATAGGACCAGCACTAAGGTAAACCATCTTTGGAAAACAACTTTAAACTAATAAAACAAAAAACTCCAAAAGAAATACAGACAAGCAAAGTATAAAAAGATTTAATAAACTCACAAATAATAAGTCACAGAGCTTTCGGGTAACAGACCCTTCTTCAGTGTGTACTCCATTTTACAAATTCAGCATTTATATATAACATTTATATATTCAAACAACCACCTGACACAGCCATCAATTAAAATTATATATATATATATATATATATATATATCTATATCTAAGTAAATAAGTATCCAAAATATACTCATATCTACTAACCAACAATTTGTTAAAACCATTCACATAAAAATTTTCAGTTGTTGGTTAGTAGATATACGAGTATGTTTTGGATACTTATTTACTTATACATATATGAAAATATTAGTTTTTAGATGAACCTTAAACAGTTTATTATTTTAAATGATGGCTGTGTTAGGTGGTTAAGTATATAAATGCTGAATTTGTAAAATGGAGTACACACTGAAGAAAGGTCCGTTACCTGAAAGCTCTGACTTATTTGTGAGTTTGTTAACTTCTTTTATGCTTTGCGTGTCCGTATTTCTTTTGAGTTTTTTGTTTTATTAGTTAGAACTAAAGCAAAAAGTCACAGCAAGGCTGGCCCCATCGATGAAAGATCATTTCTGCCACTTTCCTTTTGAGGGACTACTCATGAAGTACAAGAGTGGACCTGCTTAATTTGTCTGCTATCACACTTGAGTTTCCTGGAATGTGCACTGCTATGAGAAAGAGTCTGAGTGATTGTTATTTCTGCTGACATGTACTGATAAAGAATAGACCACCATGTTGATAACATCCATTGAAGAATTCTCATATGAAATCTGGCTAGAGGTTAGAGCTTGAAGCACCAAGCGGGCTGAAATCTTGGTACTACAAATTATTTTCCTGAGCTGCAATCTGACAGTCTGAACTCTTGATAGAGGAAGAGAAGCTATCACCGACTTCATGTTGAAAACTTCTCCTATGAATTCTAAGTTTTGAGCTGGTTGTAGGCAAGACTGGTCATAATTTATGGTTAACCCCAGATGAAAACACATCTGAAGTACCCGATTTCTTGCCCTTATTAACTGATGTCTGGTCAGGGTGGTAATGACCCAGTTGGCTAGATAATGGAAACACCCAGAATCCCTGCAATCTGAAGTGAGCTTCCACTACTGCCATACATTTGGTAAACACCCTGTGGTAAGGCCAAAGGGCAGAGCTCTGAATTGGTAATGACCGTCTCTCAGCCAGAAAGTACAGTTGTGTACACTTAGCATAAATGTAGATGATCGAGTGCATTCACTGTTGCAGTCATCACATTTGGGTTATCTGCCTGCAAGTAGCCCTCAGCCGGCCTGAATACCAGAGTCTTCGGATTTCTGCGTCAGATGCTGTCGCTTCTTCCATGATGTCAGGTTGTCAGGGGTATAAAACATGCAGCCGACGCCATTACATCAGTTTTTCTTGCTCCACGTCAGGTGCCCCCACAATAGGGAGCAATTATATGGTATGGTACACCCCCATCAAAAAGCAAATGCACAAGAAAAAATAAATATACCAACAAGAAGGAAAGGTAGAGCCAAGAGAAGTCAGGGGGCTGGAAGGAGGCTAACCAGGACTGAAACAGTGAATACACTCCAACATCTAAATTTACGGTAAGTGTACACAACTGTACTATGTTCTTCGTGTTTCACTGTTGCAGTCATCACATTTGGGTTGATTCCCAAAGCTAAGGAAGGGAGGAGGAAGTTAAAGAGCATTACGGCCAGCTATTATGCCCTGCAAGACTGCAGTGGCAAATCCAACTCTGGGTTTAGAAAAGATAGGCATGTGGTAATGCTTGGTGAAGGTATGTACAAAGCTCCAGGTAGCAGCTTCTAGGATGTCCCTGGTAGGGACTCCTCTGAGAAATGCTGCAAAGGTAGATGCAGCCCTGGTGCAATGTGATCTTATCCCCGGTGGGGGTAGGTTTTCCCATGGTGCTTGTAGCAGAAATGAATGCAATGGGCTATCCATTTGGAAATGGTTTGCTTTGAGATGGCCTTCCCCTCTGCCCCTGCAGCAAAGCCAACTAGCAGCTGTTAAGATTTTCTGAGAGGCTTAGTCCTGTCCAAATAGAATCTAAGTTGTCTGTGCACGTCCAGAGTGCAGTATTCATTCACCTTTGATTTGTGGATTAGGGAAAAAAGTAGGCAAATTAATGGACTGATTTAGGGCCACACTAGATACCACCTTGAGCATAAAGGAAGGCTTAGTCCTGAGGAAAACCCTGTCCGCATGGAAGATAATGAAGGGTTCCACTGCCATGAGGGCCTGTAATTCAGACACTCTTCTTGCTGAAGTGATGGCTAAAAGGAAGGCTGTTTTCCAAGAAAGGAATTTCAACTCTGCTGTTGCAGCTGGCTCAAAGGGGGTGGGGGGTGAGCTTTTCAAATACAAAGTTAATGTCCCAGGCTGGAGTGGGAGCTCTCCTTGGGGGTCTTACATTTTTGGCCCTTCTGAGGAACTGTTTTAGCAAGGGGTAAGAGAAGAGGGGATGGCTCAGTATTATAATGTGCTGAAAAGGCAGAGGCATGAATTTTAATTGATGAGAAGGATAGGCCCTTGTGGAGCATTTCTGTCAAGTACTCTAGAATATGAGGTAGGCTGGGCACCGTTGTGCCCATCCCCTGAGCCTGGCTCCAGGAACAGTATCTTTTCCACTTTTCAGCATAGGATTTTCTATTACTAGACCTCCATGCCTCCAGAATGACATCCAGCACCTGCTTACTGAGGGATGCTAGAGGAGAGCTCAAGGAATTAGCCAGGCTGCAAGGTTCAGGGTTTGAAGCGGAGGGTGCAGAATCTGGCCCGCCTGCTGGGACAGCAGGGAAGGGGTCTGAGGTAGGTGCCAAGGTTGTAGCAGTGAACTTGTAATTGACAAAACCCAAACCACAAAATTCTCCGATGGATGTGGAGAAAACACTACCGAGGTAGTAGAACCTGGCAGTCACTCACAATTGTGGGTAAAAATGCGTAAATATTGCAAAAAATTACGAACTGTAGCAGTGAAAATATTCTCTCAAGATAATTCACTCGACAAAGACTCCATGCTATTATCACCGTTTATTACAAGTATTACCTAGGTTTCGTCCGTCTCCACGGACTTCATCAGATTACATAAGCTGTGATATACAAACTGCTTATATATCTTAGATCAGCTGAATAATTAATACATCAATTAAGTTTAATTAAATTAATCAATCAATATAATCCTGGGCGTACGCCTTTCATTTAAAAACACAAAAATAGTAAAAAAATGTATATGTGTATTGTATATGTAATACGTAATATAAATCTGTATATAAAAAATGTTAAAATTCATTTAACATTGTCTTTACAATCCACTTTGAACAATATAATATATAAATATGACAAATGTTAATTATATATCGTATATAAAAAATAAAGTATATACTATATAAAAAAATGTATGTTTGTGTTTTGTAATTATATATATAACAAACAACGTTTAATATTACATGTATATATATGTATATGTTATAAAAATATATATATGCTGAAAAACATAAAGCATATTGTCTGTGTGGGTTGTACATCATTGGGTATATTAAATAGCCAGCATGCAAAATTAAATGTATAAAAAATATAAATATATGAATCCATTAATATATACATTTTTAAAAATATATATGCATTTTATTAAAAAACTTTATAATATATCAAGTAAAAAAGAATCTATATACGTATAAATATATACATTGTGTGCACATTCACAGAATGTTGTTAAATGATGTATGTTATATACAAGTCTACTTATACTACCTTCAAGATTATGTATATTATCTTCCTTTAATGTTTTTTAATCTAAGAATGGGTTTAATGCTACAACATTCGTTAATACCAGGCCAATTGTATGCATTCAACTTAATCTGCATTTTTAATTCTTCTGCATCCAAATCATAGGTGGTAATCCTACCTTGTTGATCCTTAATTTGTGATGCCCCAAAAAATCTAAAGTAATGATTGGTATTCTGTGTAACGTGTCTTGCTAAAGCATTGGTACACTTAGATCTTTTAATGTCATTTAAATGCTCCTTAATTCTGTCTCTCATGTGTCTACTCGTCTTTCCTACATAAAACGCATCACATAGTTGACAGAAAGCTATATAAACAACATTGGTGGAATAACAATTAAAGTGACTCCCTATTTTTATATTACAATGATTGACCCTAATGCTCTTACCAGTGATACAAATGTATGGGCATACAGAACACCTACCACACTTAAAATTACCCAATTTCTTGTTACATGCCATTTCCTTTTTGCTAGTAGCCCTCTCAAATAATTCCTTAAATGATAGGTCTTTTTTAAAAATGTATGTGATATTGCCCTGAAACATTCTTCCTAGGTTATTGTCAATTACCATTAGTTGCCAATTTTTATTAATTATTTTCTTAATGTTATAAGAAATATCATTAAATGTTGTAATGTAAAATGGAATAGAATTTGAATCAAAGTTCGTATTTGGGTAGTGCTCAGTTGTCATATTGTCTTCAGACATAAATCCACTAATAATAGCTTTATAAATACCTGTGTCCCTCTTGTTTTTAACTTCATTTAACACATTTTTACACAATTCCTCTGGGTATCCACGATTAATAAACAGAGACTTCATATAATTTAATTCATCATAAAATTCGGAATTATTGCTCACCATTCTTGCAGCCCTGACCATCTGGCCCTTAACTATGGCCTTTTTCTGATGGTCAGGATGCCAACTTGCATAATGCAAGTACGAATTTGAAAAAGTAGACTTCCTGAATATATTAGATTTCAATGTACCACTAATTCTGTCTACTGTGAGTCTAACATCCAAGTATGTAATCATATCTCTATTCATTTCATGTGTGAATCTCAAAAACCAAACACTACTATTAATATACTCGATAAAGGCCTCTAATTCGATTTGGTCCCCATCCCAAATGAAAAACAAATCATCTAAAAATCTTGAATAAAATTTTACATGGGTATAATATTCGGTTTTGAACAAGTAGTTTAGTTCCCAAAAGGTCATAATAAAATTAGCAAACATGGGGGCACATGCTGCCCCCATCGCTACACCATTGACCTGTCTATAATAGTTCCCTTCGTAGTATATATAATTATGCCTTAAAACAATATCCATAAGTTTGGTTAACAAATTTATTTTGTCCTGGTCATATAATTTAGTTTCAAATGACTGTTCATCTAACCATACCAAACCTGTTTCATGCGGTATAACTGTGAATAGGTTATTAACGTCCATTGTTACAAAAATATAATTGTGATTGAATTTAAATGAGCTTAATTTACCTAGGATTATATTGATTGATTAATTTAATTAAACTTAATTGATGTATTAATTATTCAGCTGATCTAAGATATATAAGCAGTTTGTATATCACAGCTTATGTAATCTGATGAAGTCTGTGGAGACGGACGAAACCTAGGTAATACTTGTAATAAACGGTGATAATAGCACGGAGTCCTTGTCGAGTGAATTATCTTGAGAGAATATTTTCACTGCTAAAGTTCGTAATTTTTTGCAATATTTACGCATTTTTACCCGCAATTGTGAGTGACTGCCAGGTTCTACTACCTCGGTAAGGTTGTAGCAGTGTCATACTGCACAAAAGGGGATACAAGTGCTGGCGTGGCCAGTCTGGTGCAACAAGTATTGTCCTTGGCTTGTCCTGTTTGATCTTTAGTAGAACCTTCGAGAGGAGGGGCAGAGGGGAAAGGCATACACCGAGAGGCTTTCCCAGGTAAAAGGACAAGGCATCCACTTTCCAAGCTTGACTGTGGGGAGTTCTTCTGCAGAATTTGTTCAACTGGTAGTTCTGAGGGGAGGCAAACAGGTCTACCTCTGGAGTCCCTCAATTGTTCCTCAAGAGGTTGAATATTTCGGGTTCGAGTTTCCATTTGTGTGGGTCCATGACATTTCTGCTTAAGTCGTCTGCCAGTGAATTTAGTTTGCCTGGCAGGAATTGTGCTTGTAGGTGTACTTAGTAGCTCAAGGCTGTGTTCCACAGAGCCATGGCTAGTCTGCAGAGAGGGTACGAGTGGGACCCCCCCCCCTGACTGTTTATGTACCACATAACTGTGGTGTCTGTCTTTACCAATAGTTGTCCTGGAATAAAACTGTCTTTGAAGGCTGTCAGAGCATTTTGTACAGTTAACATTTCTTTGACTGATGTGCAGGTGCATCTATCGGGTTCCATTTGCCCTGAATGCACTACCCTGCCATGTGAGCCCCCCCATGCATAATCTGAAGCATCTGTTAGGGTTTGGGCAGCAGGGGGTAGAGTGAAAGGGAGTCCCTTGTTGTGGTAGCAGGCCTCTACCCACCAAAGGAACTCTGTCTTCATACAAGGAATGATAGAAATCATTGTTTCCAGGTCCTGAGAATGTTGACACCATAGGCTTTTCAGATACCATTGGAGTTTCCTCAAATGCAGTCTTGCATATGGAATTAGTAGAATGCAAGAGGCCATGAACTCCAGAGCTTGCAGTATTTTTCTTGCAGATAGGCGGGGTTTTGTGGCCAATAGTTTGAAGTAGGTTGTCAAATAAACTTGTTTCTCCGGAGTGAGGAATGCCATCTGGGAAGTTGTGTTCAAGCTTGCTCCCAGGAATACAATCTGTTGGCAGGGTACTAGGTGAGATTGAGATTTATTTTCGTTGATGGTGTACCCCAGTGAGGTTAGAAGTTTCTTTAAGAATGCCAAGTGTTGTAAAAGCAAGTCCTGGCTTTCTGCCTAAATCAGACAATTGTCCAAGTATGGGTAAATTTGAATATTTCTCTGCCTGAAAAATGCAATGGCTGGAGCTAGACACTAACACCCTGGGCACAGTAGATAAGCCAAAGGGAAGTGCAGAGAACTGAAAGTGCATGGAGCCTGCCCTGAAACGTAGGTATTGTCTGCAGGTTCCTCTTATTGGGATGTGCAGGTAAGCTTCCTTTAAGTCTAGGGTTGCCAACCAGGCATCCTTGGCTAGTATAGGAAGAAGCTGTTGAAGAGTTAGCATTTTGAATTTTGGAACCACCAGAAAGATGTTGACAATAGAGAGGTCCAGGATAGGACACCAGGAGTTGTCTTTTCTGCGTACTAGAAAAAAAGTCTTGAATAAAAACCTTGTCCCCTTTGTTCTACTGGGACAGGTTGAATAGCCCTGATACGGGGAAGAGAGAGAACCTGCTGTTGGGCCTTCGCCCATTGATTTGGGGGTAGGTCTGGCCAACCGTTTGGGGTTGGTAATGTGTGGAAGTGGAATCTGTATCCTTGGGAAACTATGTTCAAAACCCATTTGTCCTGGGTAATGAGTTACCAGGTTTTTGCACGCAGGGCGAGCTTTCCTCCATGGCTTGGAAGGGTTAAGGTTAAGTCATTGTGTCATTTTTCCATAGGGGGATGGCTTACTACTCCCTACTTTGGAAGTGGGAGCCCATTGCTTAGGTCTGTGCATATCCTGAGACTGTAGCCTAGGTGGTCTGCTGTTCCTGGGTTTGGACTGAGAAGGCCTGGAAGGGACTGGAAAGGACCAGTTCTTTGAAGGCCAATGCCTACTGAATCTGGGAGGCTGTACTTGTAGGAAATCTTTAACATTTTGCATACATTTAGCTTTTTCCTCCATCCTTTTGAGGACGACTTCTGCTTTGTTGCCAAAAAGGCAGTCTTGGTTTAAGGGAGCATCCAGTAATTTAGCTTAAACATGAACTGGCAAGTTTTGTTCCTTAAGCCAAGCATGCCTTCTAAGTACAGACCCAGTGACAGCAGCCCTGCAAGATGCTTCTAAAGCATCAAATCCACATTGCAAAAGTATGTTTACCAACTTGTTCTGCAGAATGCATTAAATCTTGCAATTCTTTGTGTTCAGCACTGTTAGGAATCAACATAATTTTCTGTTTAAGTAGTCCCATAATATGCTGCTGATACTTTAACATATGAAACTGGCAATTTAAAGCCCTAACGGCCAAAATAGCAGAATTGTATTCTTACCCAATTTGTCTAAGGCTCTAGAATCTATCAGAAGGGGTAAGATTTTTGGCAGCAGTAGCCTTAATGCCTTTTGGTCCTTGGGAAATTGTCTCTGGATCCGCAGAAGGATTCTTGAAGAGGAACTTGAGAGTCAGGTACTCTGTAGTACCAGTCAGGTTTTCTGGGAGCTGGAGGTAAAGTGTATGGGGTAAGGCTAGATTCCAAGAAAGCATAATCTGCAATGTCCAGAACAGGAGGGATAGCTAAAGGCCTGTGTTGAGGCAGGAGTAAGAATTCCCCAAGTCTCTTTTTGGACTCAGAGTAATCAATCCTGGCTTTCACAGTGGAAATGCTCCCTAAGAGTATGCAAGGTTTCTCCGAAAGAAAAATCTTCTGGAGGGGAAGCAGAGGGAATGGAATCCTCTGCATCAGAATCCTCATAAGTAGATAAGGGCAAATCCTGGTAATCAGAAGGAGCAGAAATATCAGATTCCTGATCAGAAGAATCAGAAAGAAAAACAGTTCTAGGTCTCTTAGAGGGGGAAGACTGGCTTCCCCTAATTAAGGTAATAAGGTCTTCAGCCATTCTAAGCATTTGTTTTTGAGGCATATGGGCCTGAGCCTGCGGTTTGGTCATCGGTTTTCTAGGCATAGTGCGAGATTTTGGCCTGAGGAATTCGTAACTTCTGGATGGAAAAGATGGTGTTGGTTTAATATGAATGTCTGTAGGCCTGAATACACCCTCAGAAGCCGGTGCCTGCACAGCGGCTCCGGACCCATCCAAGATAGAGACATCCGCAGGTTCCATAGTCGAAGAAGCATCTCACGGCATACCGGACTCTGAATGGGTCTCAGTATAGGTCGGCGAAGCTGAAGTAGTGGGTATAAGGGGCTGCGAAAGCGCCTGAGTACCGGTGGACTTGCAACTAGCTTAACAGAAGCGGCGTCGGCAGTTTTGGACCTATGCGGCCTGCCTCAGTTTTTATCCTTACTTTTTTTGGAAGATCGGTAGTCGGATGGCTTAATGAAGCCATTTCAGAGTACATAGATAGAGTACAAAAGTAATTGGCTGCAAAAAATAGCCCAATGACGAATAGTTCGGGCATTGAACAAGGCACAAAACCGACAGAGGGGGACGTTGTGGTATGGGCCAAAACGGGGGATGCAGTAAGAATGAAAATCTCTAGGAGGTATTTGCTTTCCACAAGCAAGACCATTGTTAACTTTTACAGACATCTGTTAGAGCAAGAAATGGGATCCCTAATGGGGTACTTCTCTTTTTTGAAGACTTCGGGTCTGAAACTCGAAAATGAAAATTTCAGGAGTTGGCCGACCGGCACTTGCGAACTGCTTTTGCTTCGGGCACTGCACGGCAAGAAAGACTGATGTAATGGTGTTGGCTGCATGTTTTACACCCATGAAGACCTGACGTCATGGAAGAAGTCGGCATCCGACGCAGAAATCCGAAGAGCTTTGTATTCAGGCAAGCTGAGGGCTACCTGCAGGCAGATAACCCAAATGTGATGACTGCAACAGTGAAACACGAAGAAAGTACAGTTTTGTACCTACCATAAATGTAGATGTCCGATAGGTATGCATCTGCAGTCATAACATATGGGTTGTCCTGCCTCAGGCAGCCCTTCGGTCGGCCGGATTCCAAAGTCTGGGTCTGGCCTCGGCTGATGTCGCACTTTCCCCGACGTCAGAGCTTCTGGGGTATAAAGGCATCAGCCGACGCCATTTTCCTCAGTGTTTCTTGCCCCAGATGCCAGGTGCCCTCTAGGAAGGCTAAATTTGGATAAAATGTTGAAAATTCCAAACAGTAGAAAACAATATATATATATATATATATATATATATATATATACATACACACAGATATACATACAAACAAATACACCATAATAGATTCCCCCAGCTAGCTGAAAGAGGGGTAAGCACCCTAGGAATACCACAGAGGGGAAGGAGGGTGGGTAATCCTGACTGCAGATGCATACCTATCGGACATCTACATTTATGGTAGGTACAAAATTGTACTATGTCCTTCAAGGATGCATCTGCAGTCATAACATATGGGTAGAATACCATAGCCAAACTGGGGGAGGAGGTACTAAGATAAGGATGGTGTAGTTAAGATCCCCTGTAGAACTGCAGTTGCAAAACCTGCTCGGGATCTGGAGTATAAAGGTAGATTGCAATGCTTGGCAAATGTATGCACGGAGCTCCAAGTAGCAGCTTCTAAAATGTCCTTGGTAGCCACCCCTCGTAGGAAAGCTGTAGGGGTGGCTGTGGCTCTTGTGGAGTGAGGCCTGATATTTTCAGTTGTCTTTCCATGAAAAGAGTAGCAGAAACAAATGCAATTTCCTATCCATTTAGAAATTGTCTGTTTGGAAATTGCTTTTCCTTGCACTCCAGTTGCATATGCTACAAGAAGTTGGTCAGTTTTTCTGCTGGTTTTAGTTCTGTCCAGATAGTAGAGTAGTTGTCTGTGTACATCCAAGGTGTGCAGTAGTTTTTCCCCCTTGTTCTGTGGGTTAGGGAAGAACGTAGGCAAATGAATAGCTTGGTTCAAGGATACCCTGGATACCACCTTTGGCATGAAAGTAGGATTGGTTCTCAGAGACGCTCTATCCTGGTGAAAAATAAGGAAAGGCTGCACCGCCATTAGTGCCTGTAACTCGGATACTCTTCCTGCTGAAGTGATTGCTAGAAGGAAATCAGTTTTCCAAGATAAGAACTGTAAGTCTACTGATGCTGCTGGTTCAAAAGGGGGTAATGTTAATTTTTCCAGCACAAAGTTGAGATCCCATGCAGGCAGAGGGGGTTTCCTTGGAGGTTTTACATTTTTGATCCCTCTTAAAAATTGTCTGAGGAGAGGGTGAGAGAAGACAGGAGGATCCATGTTGTATTCTGCTGAAATTGCTGAAGCATGAATCTTAATGGAAGAATAGGACAGGCCATTGTGGAACAGTTCTGCTAAGTATTCTAGGATGTGTGCTAGGTTTGCCAGTGTGACATTTGTTCCCTTTGATGCGCTCCAAATGAGGAATCTCTTCCATTTAGCTGAGTATGTCTTTCTTGTGGAGGGTCTGCGAGCCTCCAGGATAATGTCCTTGACCCTCTGAGATAAGACAGTTTGGTTTTGTTTTAAGCAATTTTCCAGGCAGTCAGCTGCAGTGTTTTCAAGTTTGGATGCAGGGTCTTGAAGTTGTTCTGCGTTAGAAGTAGAGGCCATAGGGGTAGAAGCCATGAGTTCGTCCGAGACATGCTTCTCAGTAGCGGATACCAGTGCTGCCTTGGCCAGTCTGGAGCTATCAGTATCACCTTTGGCTGTTCCTCCCTGATCTTCAGTAGAACTTTGTACATCAATGGGAGTGGTGGAAAAGCATACACTGTTAGGGCATTCCAGCTGAAAGAGAGGGAGTCCACCCTCCAGGCTTGTGGGTGGAATACTCTTGAGCAGAATTTCTTCAGTTGGTGGTTGAGTGGGGAGGTGAACAGGTCTATCTCTGGCATTCCCCATTTGCTTGTTATGATTTTGAAGATGTCTGGATGCAGCATCCATTCGTGAGCATCCGTGGTAGTTCTGCTTAAGCTGTCTGCTAGTGAATTCTCTTTTCGTGGTACGAATTTGGCCTGCAGTTGAATGTTGAAATTCAGGCCTAGGTTCCACAGATCCACTGCCATCCGGCATAGAGGGTAGGAATGCGTGCCTCCCTGTTTGTTTATGTACCACATGACTGTGGTATTGTCTGTCCTTATCAGCAGATGTCCTTGCTGGAGGAATGATTTGAATGCCTTGATTGCATGCTTCACTGCCAGCATCTCCTTTAGGTTTATGTGCAAATTCAGCTGGTCTTGAGACCATAGGCCTTGGATGCACTTGTCTTCCATGTGTGCTCCCCATCCTAGGTCTGAGGCGTCCGTGGTGATGGTCTGCCTTGGTTGTGGTTTGTTGAAAGGCAACCCTCTGTTGGACTGGCAGGCCTGAGCCCACCACAGGAATTCCTTTTTCAGGCATGGAATGATTGGAATCATGGTTTCTAGACTGTGCCTGTGTTGGAGACCATACATTCCTTGGGTACCATTGTAACTTCCTCATATGCAGCCTGGCATGAGGGATCAAGATTATGCAGGATGCCATGTAACCCAGGGCCTGCAGGACTTTCCTTGCAGTAAGCTGAGTTAGTCTTGTCAAGGCCATGAAGTAGACTGGGAGTTGCTTTTGTTTTTCTTCTGTGAGAAAAGCCATCTGAGTTATTGTGTCCAGATCCGCACCCAAAAATGTTATCCTTTGGGATGGCACTAGTCTTGACTTCTGGATGTTGACTGTGTATCCCAAGGCCTGTAACAGGTGTATGACATAGGTCAAATCCTTTATTAGTCTTGTCTTGTTCTCCGCTTGTATTAGGCAGTCGTCCAGGTATGGGTAGATTTGAATTCCCTGAAGCCTGAAATGTGCAATTACTGATGCCAGGCATTTCGTGAATACTCTGGGCACAGTAGATAAGCCAAAGGGCAATGCTGAGAATTGATAATGCTCTGATCCTGCAAGAAATCTGAGGTGTCTTCTGCAATCTGGTCGTATAGGGACGTGCAGGTATGCCTCCTTGAGATCTAGAGTCACCAGCCAAGACTCCTTGCCCAACATGGGAAGAAGTTGCTGTAGGGTCAGCATTTTTAATTTTGGCACAATGAGATGTGTTTAGTGCGGACAAGTCGAGAATAGGCCTCCATTGGGTTTCTTTTCTTGGTACAAGGAATAGTCTGGAGTAAAATCCTTGGCCTTGTTCCATAGATGGTACCCTTTCTATTGCTTTCATCTGAAGTAAATTGTTGATTTGTCTTAAAGCCTCTGGCTTCTGGTTTGGTGGAAGGTTTGGCATTCCGCTCCTTCTTGGTAAAGTGTGGAAATGAAACCCGTATCCTTTGTCTATTGTTTGCAATGTCCATTTGTCTTTTGTAATGCAATGCCAGTTTTTCGAGAATAAAGCCAACTTTCCGCCCAGGGGCGCTTCCAGTTGTTCCCTGGTAGGCGGAATCAGAGTCAAGTCATTGTGTCTGTCCTGTGGAAGTGGTTGCAGTTGCAGCTGTGGCAGTACTCCTCTGGTTGGCAGGTTGCCACTGACGACCCCTGTAGGCACCCTTTGATTGACCTCTGCCTCTTGGGCGTCTATTCCTGCCCCTCTGTGCTTTGGAGGTGTCTGGAAAGGACCAATTCTTTGAAGGCCAGTTTCTGCTGAACCTCGGAGGTTGGACCTGCAGAAAATCCTTTACTGTTTGCACAGATTTTGCTTTTTCTTCCACTTTCTTGAGAATCTCCTGTGCAGGGGAGCCAAATAAACTTTGTTTCTCCATTGGAGCATCTAGGAGTTTAGCCTTGACATGGTCCGGCAAGGATTGCTCTTTTAGCCAGGCATGCCTTCAAATTACTGCCCCAGTCATAGCTGATCTAAATGAAGCCTCCAGTGCATCATAGCCACATTTTAAGAAATGACTACTGACCTGCTGAGAGTTGTGTACCAAATCCTGAAGGGCCTTACGGTCTAAAGGTTAAGCAGAAGAAAGCTTTTTATTCAGCTGATCTAACAAATATTCCTGGTACTGTATCATATGGAATTGACAGTTTAAAGCCCTGGCAGAAAGAGTAGCAGATGTATAGACCTTTTTTCCCCATCTCTCTAATGCTCTTGACTCCCTTTCAGAGGGTAGGGGTTTTTTGGCAGTGGTAGCTGCAACACCTTTTGGGCCCTGAGAAATAGTTTCTGGGTCTGCAGCATGGGCTTTATACAAGTGGAAGTGAGAATCCGGGACCCTGTAATATCTGTCAGGTTTGGCAGGGGCCGGGGGAAGAGAATCAGGGGCAGAACTGACATCATTATATGCATCATCAACTACAGTTAGCACAGGTGGTATGGCTAAAGGCCTATGCTGTGGCAAGTGTAAGAAAGTCCTTAGTCTTTTTCTAGAATCAGAGAAATCCTGACCCTGCCATTGAAAGTGTTCCCTCATTGAGTGCAAAGTTTCTCCAAAGGAAAATTCCTCTGGAGGGAAGGCAGAAGGAATAGAGTCTTCTGCATCTGAATCCTCATAAGGTGAGTATGGCCCTTCCTGATGGTCTGATAAATCAGATCCATCCGTGGAGTAATCAGAGGAGAGAGGTTCAGTCCTAGGCCTTTTGTCAAGAGGAGGTTGGGAGGCCCTGTCTGGGTGAGGTTGGGAACCCCTAATCAGAGATATAAGGTCCTCAGCAAGACTGAGAATCTGGGAACTTGAGGAAGGTCTCTGAGAAGTAGATTTTGCAGGTAAAGCTTTTGTAATTTTAGCTGCTTTAGCCCTGGAGAAAGCCTTAATAGACATAGAAGCAGGGGGCCTAGCTGCCCGACGTGCAGGTGTAGAAATGTCCAATGGAATGGTGTCGGACAATTCTTGTGCGCTTGCTTCTTCGGTAGGGATTTCTGTAGCCGACTCAGCCGGGGCCTCTCTGGCCTCGGTTGTCGGAGGTATGATTTTGGTAGAAGTAAGAACCGAGGACTCTGTTTCAGCCGAAACAGAGACACTCGCGGTAGGCCTAACCGTGGTTTCAGCCGAAACCGCGGGCCATGAGTGTCGGTCCTTTTCCTTGCGTTTTTTGGCTAAATGTGTAGTCGGAGTCTCCGACGGCATTTTATATGCAAAAGCGGATCCAAAAAACTCTTCTGCAAACTCCGACCAACGTCTAAGAGTCCGTCGGTTGAAGGAGGCACAGGCTAAACAAGCTGATACGTCGTGGTCTGGGCCTAAGCAAGGAAGGCAGTAAGAATGGAAATCCTTATGAGGTATTTGTTTCCCACAAGTTAAACAATTATTTACTTTGTCTGACATCGGCTGAGGCAAGAAAGAGTCCCCAACGGGGTACTTAGCTTTTTTAGAAGTCTTCGGTAGCTGAAATCTCTGGATCTGACCGACCGGCACTTGCGAACAGCTTCTGCTTGGCACCGCGGCAAGAAAGACTGAGGAAAATGGCCGGCTGATGCCTTTATACCCCAGAAGCTCTGACATCGGGAAAAGTGCGACATCAGCCGAGGCCAGACCCAGACTTTGGAATCCGGCCGACCGAAGGGCTGCCTGAGGCAGGACAACCCATATGTTATGACTGCAGATGCATCCTTGAAGGACATCATGCATAAATACCTTCTGGATTGTCTCTTCATCTTTATATGATAGCAAGCATCATGATGATCTATATAGCAAATCTAGTCATCCTTGCCCAGAAAACAGAGAATGGACTGAACTGTGACCATCCGAAACTCTATGTCAAACTGACTTGTTCAAGTTGCAGAGATCCAAAACTAGTGTCCAATCCCCTATTTTCCTTGGCACTAAAAAGAATCTTCAGTAAGTTCCAGATTCTATCTGGTCTGGTGAGACCTCGTTAAATGACTTTTCTAGCAGCTTTTGTATTTGTATTGCCGGTTCTTTCCTCTGACTGGGTGGAACATTAGGAATTTTCTGTAGAGTTGGAGATGGAAGGGAAAAGGGTATTATATACCCTCTAGAAATAATTCTCGGCACCCAAGTATCTTTTGCTATGTCCAGCCAGGTTCCCTGGTGCAGGGATAGTCGACCCCAGATTACCTCCAGAGGTGGACAATCAGGTCTCCTTTCAGGAGTGTTAGTAGGATCTGCCAGAGAAAGAATCTCTGGACCCCTGGTTTTGCTGGCCTCCTCTGCCGCTGGGGTGGCACTGAAGATTAGAGTTCCCTCCTCTGCCCACAGGGAACTTTCTCCACATGTGTCCTGGAAAAGACCCTAGGACTTTATGAACCACATCTTCTGACCACCTTGTTGATGCCTAGAAAATGATCTTTGAGTGACTGAAAAACATACGTCCACTGCAAAGAGAGTCTTTCCATCCTTCTCACACCTGGCTAATGTGTCCTTCAGTTTGGGCCAAAAACGAAGTTCCACCAACAGGAGCACAGACAAAAAGTTCCACCAACAGGAGCACAGACAAAAAGTTCCACCAACAGGAGCACAGACAAAAAGTTCCACCAACAGGAGCAGACAAAAAGTTCCACCAACAGGAGCACAGACAAAAAGTTCCACCAACAGGAGCACAGACAAAAAGTTCCACCAACAGGAGCACAGACAAAACGTTCCACCAACAGGAGCACAGACAAAACGTTCCACCAACAGGAGCCAACAGGAGCACAGACAAAAGGTTCCACCAACAGGAGCACAGACAAAAGGTTCCACCAACAGGAGCACAGACAAAAGGTTCCACCAACAGGAGCACAGACAAAAAGTTCCACCAACAGGAGCACAGACAAAAGGTTCCACCAACAGGAGCACAGACAAAAGGTTCCACCAAAAGGAGCACAGACAAAAGGTTCCACCAAAAGGAGCACAGACAAAAAGTTCCACCAAATGGAGCACAGAAACTATGACTTGAAGGGCTCTGCAAAATCACATAAGCACATTGAGGCATGCCTCCTAATGGATAGGCCTGAACCCACTGCTCGAGGCACCTTCAGCTGCATGCGAAATGAGCCTCCAGTCTAAGAAGCCACAGATGATTGAGCCTCAGTAGAAATGGTCCCTGAAAGGGAGGTTGAAACTTCTTTGATCAAATCCCTTTACAACCTAGTAAAACGTGCCAAATAGTTCAGCGACTTAAGAGCAAAGGTCGCTGAAGCATAGGCACGCTTCCCAAATCTGTCCATCACCCTAGACTCCCTGCCAAGGGATGAACAGAGGAACTCTGGCAATTTCCTTCTTGGTGGTCACCACGACCATGGCATCCACTGGCACCCTGTTAACCCACTAGAATCCTCTCTGGCATTTTGGGTATTGGTTCAACTGCATCTGGCTCCTTCCACACCCGCCAAGAGACCAAATCAATGAGCTCATCAGCGTGTAGAGTAATCCAGGAAGAAGATGAGCCAGCTCCAAAGTCTTCCAGAAACTGACTCCTCAAGTGAAAGGTTGCTAGGAGTCCAACCACCTCTCTGTTTCAGGATCTCAAGGATGTCTCCAAATGAGAAGTTTTCTGGAGATGCTCGTGGGGACCCTTCACCCTCATCAAAGTCCGAATCTTCAGTGACTGACTCTTGCGGAGAGTCCAAGTGCCTCCTTGTGCACTCTCTCTTCTTAGGAACTCCCTTACTGAAATGTTCCGGGAAGTGTCAGAAGAGATTATGAGACCCTGTTAGGTAGGCTGGATGTCTTGAGCGGATTATCCCTGTGGAGTTGAATGAGGAGGATCCAAGCACAGAGACATCAGGGTGCTGGAATGAAGATCTGAGTGGGTTGGGAGTGTCAATCCGGTCAGAGCAGACAACACCCTCTACACAACCTCAACAGAGACTGCCCCAGGGAAAAAGAGAAGACTTCTGTGCCAATAAGGCAGGCTGCTGGACCGTTGTCTCCTCTCACCCCAAAAGCAATCTCCCCAAGGCAGAAGTCAGAGCCAAGCTGGCCAAAGCCGAAGCACCAAAGCTCAGTGGATAGCTTTGAGAACTTCGGAGGCACTGGGATCCCAGCTCCTCACATTTGATAAGGAAGCTTTGGCTCAGAGAGTCCTCTGGATCTGAAGATGTCGGAGTAATGGCACTCAGCTTTGGACCGAAGATATGATCATCTTCGAGTCCAAGCCAGATGGACCTGGAAGACTCAGATAAAGGAACTCTGAAGCAACCAAAGCGATTAGAGGAGGAGTCTGAAGCAGTGTAGTCTAAGGACAGGCCTCCTGACCTGAAGTGGTAGGAGATGGTAACACAGCCATCTGCAACACTGATCTCTGCTGAAAGAAACAATCATCCTACCCACATCATCTTCAGTCAAACTTCTGGAGGACTGAGACAAGGCCAGGGAAGGCGACTTAGTATGGCGCCTTTCCAAAAAGGGAGATGGGACCCTGGAAGGAATATATCTTTTGGTTGGGCTCTAAGGACGTTGTATCCTTAAACATCTTCTTCAGATCAGACGGGGAAGAGGTTTGAGACCTCCTTGAATCCAACTTAGTCCTCTTCCTAGACAACAACGAGGATGGAGTTGAAGTAGAAGCAACAGGAGATTTCGACTCCTTGGATTTAAGCTTGATGGATTGAGACCATGAAATGGTTTCTCCAAAAGAAGACAGCAACAGGCCTTTCAATATTAATTTATTCTTTAATTCCACTAAAGCGCAGGGATTAAAGTTGTGGCAGATCGAATAGTCTTCCTGTAGGTTGCTGCTTGTAGAAAGAAGGAAAAAGGGGGCCATTACCAACAATGGTAATTAGAAATACACTATCTTGTAAAAGCAAGGAAGGGATAGATACCAACAATGGAATTTGCACAACTACAGTAAGTACAAGGGTAAGGGAATAACATTAACCAGAAAATGTAAGAAAAGGCAAAAAATATACAAGATACAATGTAAGAAAGACAAATGCTCATCTGAAAATAGTGATGAAGCTCAAGGACTATGGCTGACCATGTCATTTTGCGAAAACTGGCAAACCCTATCTCAGGTATGTTAGGGGTTGGTACATTATGGGTAAGGGAGAAGCTCAAGAGCTTTTTGGTTACCACAATCTTTACTACTAAAGGTCAAGCTGGATCCGAGGATCAGATACAAACCCTACAGTTGAGAAAAGAATGAACATTTACATCATCAGATCAAATCTTTTATAGTAGTGGCAGTATAATTGTTCCAGTACAGTAATCTGTAGTCCTGAAACACTACTTGAGAGGTGTAAATAAAAATGTGAATCCAAGAGGCTATTAAACCTGT